>NC_090745.1:38446248-38456248 GCF_036898095.1 Palaemon carinicauda
CGGTTACTAATCTTTTCTCACTACATGATGCAGGTACGGGCATATGATATGTGTTAGACCCAGGTGCTTGCCTTTCTCTTCTGACATGGTCCCTCTACAGGACATGACGTAGACTACCTAAGTCTGTCGACATCCATCTGGTAGCAACCAACAGATCTGCGATACCCATTCATGGTTATGAAACCCTCATATTATCGTTCGGAAGTATCCAATATATTTGGAATTTTCTCGTTGCTTGCATCAAACATTTTCTCTCACATTTCCACCTCCTGGTTGATGTAGGTCCCTGACGTTTAGTTAACACGGATTTTTACTTCTCGGCATCTTTCCAACCTGCCCTCTGACCTCGCTCTCCACATCAGCGCACCCATGGATGCCTACCTCCTTAAGTCATATCCGGATGTTTTTTGTCAAGAACTTCGTCAAACGCTCAGGTTTCATGCCAAACACAGTGTTTATCATAGTTCTAGGTAAATTCTACTAGGGAAAATTCCACTTGGTAAATTTCACTATAGGTAAAAATCACGGCGACAAAATTAGATGTATAAATGTTTGGTAAAACCATAAAAACTTAACCAAGTCCTATATTTAGTTTAAAAACTATTTTCTTTTTTAAATTCTTATGTATGATAAAATTTCAACTCAAAGATTGAACACTATGCGTAGTGTACCAGAGTAATAACAATTTTTATTTTAGCTCAGCTAGAGGAATGTTTTCATCAAAATCACTTCAGTGTCCAAAATAGAACAGACAACTTCATTGTCTTCAGCCCCCTCGTTCTCTCTCTGAAACGTATAGTGGTCAATGACCTGGAAGTGAATGGGATGATCCTGACTGCCATCTATCTTGTTAGAGATACCATAACTTTTAAAACACTTCCCCACATCATCAGTTTATTCCTTGCAGGTGTCTGACCACGCTTCCCCCTCCTATTTAGTCCTAAGAGTTCGCCTGCAAGTGAAAATAAATTAATTAAAATCCTAAACTGAATGAGACATTTTTTAATTGCGATCTAAACTGAAGGTGAAATATAAAGCCTTCAAAATTGGGGTGTGAAAAACTATATGATGTAAAAACAACACAGCAAATTTTGATTAATTACTTTTCTGAAGCTGTGAAAGTGCCCACAAGCCATTGTTTTCTGTTTGCGTGTACATGCCTATCCCTTATTTCCTCAATCTTTTTCTTCAATGGATAGTGGAACATCCTATAAAGTGGTTGAAGTTCGCTTGTACTTCCACTCGGAATTAGTGCCAGCATTGTGCCTATCTCTTGGAACTTTGATTTTACTGTTTTCGTATTTCACGCTCTGTATACATCAGCGACTAACATCAGCTGGTTTGTTAAAGGTATCCACATGTTATTGATCATGAACATTATAACTTGCTCATCACACCATGCAGTTTGTTAAAATTGAACCACAATGCAACTATCATACTACAACTTTTCACTGAAAGGAATTTGCTGGTCAGTTTCACGGAGTATAACAAGTGGTTTTATGTGTTAAATACCGTCCATGAAAATATAGCGTTTTAATATGGCCTATCATTAGTAAAGTCAAGATTTCTTTGTTCTGCACCATACTTTAATAGCACCAGTTGTTTTGTACGTTTTCCCCTTATTTAGATTAATATCGTTCCATGTTTGCAATTAATTTAAAGCAGCCATTGGCGTCCACGGTCTCTGCTCACTTCTTTTCGAATAAATTATGTAAACTGTTAAATGCCTCAATTTTTATCAGTGATGGATTTTGAGCTCCACTGACTGATGTACAGTACGATAAATTTTGCCATTTCTTTAAATTGTTAAACCAGCCACAACTACATTTGAAGTCCCAATCTGCAAGTATGGCCGCACATGATTTAAACCTCAATGATTTTGCCTTTAATCAATCCTCCCGATTTTCTACAAATTTGCGATGCAATTGCCTTTCGTTCTCAGGATAAAGGGATTTTCACCCCAAACTATGTGACTTTGAACCTTTTAGCATTCCTTGCTGTTTTATTTCTCTCTTAATCCATTTCCACACATTGCTTTCGTCAATTCGAAATTACTTTTCAGTTTCAATGATACAATTTTTCACCATGCAAACTAACAGCTCTTTATAATGCTCTAAAACCCTAAGTTTAAATTATCTGTAATAACCTTTTTTTTTGGAGTAGGAGTACGTTTAGCAGTCACCATTGTTAATAGCTCACTGATTCAAAAACATGCTCACAGAATTAAAGACATTTGAACATTATTTGTTTAACTCTTACAGATGTTTACCTGGATATCCTATTTTTAGAACTAACAACGGATTTGGACATAGGAAAATTTTTTTTGGATGATATACCAGAGAATTTTACCTGTAGAGGTATCACGGAGCTCTAAACTCTGGAGCGAAAACTCCAAAAGATATCGTGTAAACACCAGGGACGTGTTTAAAACAAGCAATGGCTATCCTTCCTCGAATAGAGTTAACCTTGTCTCGAAGGATATGGGATTGGATTGGATATGTGGACCAGAGATCCGTTTTAACTCTCGATCCCACATGCTAAAGCAAACAGGTTTCTTGTGAAATCATTCCAGGAGCAGCCATTGCATTACGCAACACCTTACACTGAGAATTGGGAGAGGATGAAAAGTAACGGTCGGGCCATGAGGACGACATGGTTATCTCACCCAAAAATACTTTTTTACTATGTCAAAATACAGCTTTGAGGCTCAAGCCATGTCGTCCTCATGGAAGTGTACCAGAGAATTATTTATCTCAGTGGTGACCAGGAGAATTTTAACCCTTTACACCTCATATGCATAACCATAATTCCCATAACGTTGATGACTATGGTACCAAGCTTTGAGTGAAAGCAATATGTTTGTAAAAAAGTTTATAAATATAAGGTTAGAAATTGAGGTACTCTTCTTTTATGTTGAACTATATGTCCAATGAAAGGAAATGCAAAGAACATCAATATTTTATTGTTTTCAAATATTAATAAATATGACAATAATCAATGCAACATTATATACAGTAGATATGTATAGAAAACCGAAGCTTTTAGACCCCACATTTAGGTAATAGAGTGGTAAAATAGTAACACTAATGACATAAAAGGAAAAGATCACCTGTAACTCTTCAAAATAATAAAAAGTACACTAAAAAGAAGAACATTAATCAATCCCCTTGCACAATGTAGACTGGAAAGTCCCAACTATACAGTCCATAAGAGTCCAAGCACAACACTTAAGAAGCTGGTTTAATCACAATACTAGCGGCCACCATAAAGTGTTTAATCTCTTCCATCTGATGTAAGTCATGTTTGAAGAACACTCTTAAAGATAACCATCTTGTGTAAGCCTAAAAGTGTGTGAAGGACATATATTGGAGAGAAAAAAAAATTAAGGAAGAGGTCAGTTTTCTACGGTCATTATACATTGGATTAATATCAGGGTCAGCCCTTCTGATGAAATCGGTGTATTTGAACCTTAGCTGTTTCAGAGAAAGACTAGATCTTGTTTTCTCCCCTTTAAGAAATGCACTGACTTTAAAGGCCCTGCTGTTTAACAGGAAGGCCTTAAGGCATTCCACGGGGCACAGAAAAGGATCCACCTGTTGTGGAACATTCTTCCAAGACCCCCAACGTTTCATGGAAAATTTGTTTTTTGCCAAGAATGAAGAATATGGGTAAAGATTTACTCCCCCCCCCCCCCCGATTCCGAGAATTCGATCTGGCCACAATCTCACTGACTCTAGCATTAGAAGCCATAGCAAGCAAACAGATAGACTTTTGAGTAAGATCCCTCAGAGAGGTAGGGGCGTTATCTATCGAAGAGGAGAAGTGCGAGACCTAATCCAATGGCCATGAAATAGCCTTAGGATGAACATTAAGTTTCAGTTTAGCGCAAACTTGCAGGATCTTATTGAACAGCTCGCCATTGAGTTCAAAATCAAAAGCATAAGCAATGGATCTAGTTAGTACCTACTTACATGAGGCAATTGATGTAGAGGTCAAACCTTGATCATACAATGAAATATAGAAAGAAATACAGAAGTCCATACAAATAGTAGAGAGCTGGTGACTTTTCACAAATGCAACTCATTTTTTCCATGAAGACAAAAATTTTTGTTTCTCGGTATTGGTCTTGTACTCATCTATGAAGTCAATTCTCTCCTTTGCAACTTCGAATTTTCTTTAAGCTGCTAGGGAGAGAAAATCATGCGCTGAAGGGTCTTCGTTGCCCAAGAGGAAGCGAAGACAGTTTTCTGTTGAACAACCTGGGACAGCACTGGAGATGGGAGAGGGACCTGGAGAGGTTTGAGTTCCAGAACAAGAGGATACCAATTGCTTTTCCGCCACCTGGGAGCCACTAGAGCTACTGATCCCTTGGAAGTCCGCAGTTTGTTCCAGACTTTCATCAGGAGTTTGAATGGTGGAAATAGGTAAATATGAGACCAATGGTTCTAATCCAGGAACATCGCATCAATTCCTCTAGTTTCCGGATCTAAGTTTGTTGCTATATACCGGGAAAGCTCCTTGTCGAAGCTCATTTCAAAGAGATCTACAGTATTTGCAGTTCTGGTACTTGCTCTAGAATGAAACAAAATAATTTTGTATCCAGATAACTTTCTGTTTCCAGAGTCCGCCGTCACATTGTGGACCCTTGTTGGTGAACTGCTGAGGCATGCCTGTTCCTCTGCTTTGCTGAACTGAGGATGGCTAGAATCACATGATTGATCTGAGGAGACCTGGAACCCTGTCTTTTGACACAGTGGACTATCGCTCTGTTGTCAATAACTAATTTGATGTATGATTTCATCTTGGGGTTCAATCTCTTCAGAGTCAGAAACACTACCATAGCTTCCAGAATATTGATATGAAATTTCCGAAATCTAACTGACCACCGACTATATACTTTTTGGAAAGGGGATTGTACCCCTAAACCTTGTTCCGTGGTCACCGTGTGAATTGTCACGGAAGGAGGAGGATATTACAGAGGGATGTGTGTCGATAAAATCTTGGCAGCGGACCACGGCTTGAGCTGCTTTTGCAATAAGACCGGGGTTTTGTGGCGAAGCTTTTAAGATTGGGTCTGTCACGGCACCGAACTGCAGTGAACCCAAGACTCTTTCCTGTTGCCACCTGATGAGTACTCTTGAATGAAGTAGGCACCTGACAGAGTTTGCGATTTCCTTTCTTTTGCCTTGCGGTAAAGAGTGGGTATGTGACTTTAGATTCCAGTGAAATCCTAGCCACTGTAATTCCTGAGCCAGAGATAGCCTAGTAGACTGAACTTCTCAAGGTTGATTTGATAGCCCATATACTGTAGGAATTTTATGACTTCCTAAGCTGTCTGATGGCATTCCGACTTTGTTGGAGCCCAGACTAGTCAGTGATCCAGATATACCATCACCTAGAGGCCTCCGTTCCGTGATTGTTGGACAATGGCCTCGACTAACTTCATAAAAATCCTCTGAGTTATACTGACCAGGAAGGGCCTAGCGCTGAATACATAGGGAATTCTTTCCAGCCTGAACCAAGGTAGAAGTGCTGACCTATCAGAAGATGTCAATAGGGGTCTGCAAGATCTATGAAGACAGTGTAGGCCACTGGGGTATTAGGGTCCATATTTGTGAGACAATCATAATATGGAGCTTGACATTCAGAATTAATCTGTTTAGTGGGGACAAGTCCAGAAAGGTTTAAAGGGTGTTTGAATCTTTCTTGGGCATCCAAAATAGCTGCCCATGAAAGCCCATAGATTTTGTGCAACAAATGATTGTCTTCTGGAGAAGGTCCTGTACATAATCCTCCAAGAATGGGGTTGTGGGTTGGAAGAAACTCATGAACTGGATTGATTTCTGTCTCCATTTCCAGCCTACTCCCTTTGAGACTATGCTATGAGCCCCGGGATTGAATTCCCATCGATCACTGAAAAGGTAAAGTCGTCCCCTATCAGTAGCTACTCATTGTTATTTTGAAGGACCTGCTTCTTTAACCACCTTGCCTCTACTTCCTCGGCCTCAAGACTGAACTCCCTTTTCAGACCTTCCCCTGCCACTGCGCTCTTCTTTTGAGCTCCGACAGGGTGAAATGTAGTAGTGAAGCTCTTATACACAAGGTTGAAGGCTGAGGACTGTGATAGATATTGCTGGGGAACCATGTACCCAGTCTGAGAAATGGTGGCAATTGAGGTTATCATGACAGGAAAGTATTTCCTTCCCTTAAAGTTTTTTCTATGCTTCTTACCCTTGAGGTCCTTTTATAGAGGTAAATTTCCTTTAAGAGGACATACACCACTTTTCTATAAGGCCCTTATTTTCCTGAGTCGCTTTGTTCATGATATCCCTAACCAATTTCCTGGGGAAGATGTCTTTCCCCCAGATGATGGAGTCGATCAGTTTTCTAGGTTAATGGCTGATAGTCGCTGTGACTAGGACGTGCTCTCTACATGCTCTTATGGATAGGAAGAAAGCATTGAGATCTCTATGGAACATGGACAGGTGAGTCTATGCCGAGACTGGGAAGAGATCAGATTTGTAATGATTTCCAATGGGCATCTCCTTTAATAGGGATTCGGATATTCTAGGCAGTTTTTCATTAAACTGTTTGACTTCAATATCTTTATCTCGTTTCCCACAGTAAAAGTATGTTTGACATCTCAACTATCCAATTCATAAGGAAGTGCTAGGGAGACAGGTCTACTCTCTACTACTGCTTTCTTTACATCCTATAACCTTTAGAGGCGAAGGGAAAGAAAGTATCCTTGGGAGGTAAAAAGGTGGCCTGCTTCCTGCCAAATATAGATGTTGGGTATTAGTAAATTTGGACGCCTTTAGCTCATTTACCAAAGCAGACTGAGCCTTGCAGTGGTCCAGGATGATCGTTTCCTTAGGGACTGTATCATCCTTATTGGACGCTTCCAAGTAGAACCTTACATAGCAGTAGGGATAACTATCAATCGAAGGGAAGAATTCCAAGTCAGAAACAGGGTTAGGACCCAAACCTTCTCCGATGTGGTGGTACCCTTCACTTAAGGCCATATGCTCAGTATAATGCCAAGGGTTCTTGACTCTGAATTTAGGTGGGCTTGAAGCTGGGAGAGTCTTAGAATTAGGTGTCTCTTGTAACGCTTCTACTTTTGCTTCTAGGGATGCTTGTGCACGTTCTGTTTGTCGTAGAGGTTTTCCAATGGAAGCCTTCATGGATGGCCTAAATTCCATTTGACCTAGAAACAAAGGTTTATTCTGTGTAGAAACAGGGGTTGAAGTAGAATCTGGGGCCTGAGCTGAAGGGATGGGGGAACAAGCTGAAGAAAAACTGGGAACTGTACTCACCTGATGTACATCCAATGTCTCCTCAGAGACATCCATGATCAGCAGGATCCTCTTCCTCTCTGACGTCACAGAAGAAGTTTTCGACATGTGGTCGACATTTAAGCTCATTACTTGCACAGGGTCTGGAGTTTCATCATCCGCATGATCTACTGGTACCGGCGGGAGTTGAACCGTTGGTAACTGGTGACCAAAAATAGTGGTCACATCGGCCTTGGGAAAGAGGAGGTTATTAAGTTCCTTAGAAGGAAGATAAGGGTCCCCTTGTTGAGAACTATTCTGGAAGCCTCTAACCCAGTGACCTATAATCTTTTGTCTTTGCGCTTGCACATCCAGGGAGACATCGGTGGCATGGAAGCCGGTGTGAGTAAGTCCTTGCAAATCTGACAGATAGTAAGTTCCCAGATTGCAAGAGACTCTTTGGGATGATGATAGTCCGCATGTTTCTGGCAAGTCTTGTAGCCACAGGTAACTTGACTCGCCTGGTCCTGGTGACTGTTTAACACTCCATTTCATCGATAGCTTGTAAAAAAGGAAAAATTTCCATGAGTACAAATCATTAAAAAAATGAAAAATTCATTCTAAAATAAGCATATGTAAAAATTATACAGAAAAATATGTTTAAAAATAATCCTAGCATAAATATTCCTACCAACCATAATATATATATATATATATATATATATATATATATATATATATATATATATATATATATATATATATATATATATATATATATATATACATACATACATATATATATTCTCGTGTTTGAGGGTACACTTGGGCACACTATTCTATCTTATTTCTCTTCCTCTGGTTTTGTTAAAGTTTGTATAGTTTATATAGGAAATATCTATTTTAATGTTGTTACTGTTCTTGAAATATGTTCTTTTTCCTCGTTTCCTTTCCTCACTGGCTATTTTCCCTGTTGCAGCAACTGGCCTTATAGCATCCTGCTTTTCTAGCTAGGGTTGTAGCTTAGTATGTAATAATAATAATAATATATATATATATATATATATATATATATATATATATATATATATATATATATATATATATATATATATATATATATATATATATATATATATATATATATATATATATAGATTAAGAATACAAAACACTTGAGAACCACGCCAAACAGTTCAGAAATCATTGGAGATTCATGAAAAAATATCATTAACAGTGTGGTAGGAAAACAGAGGAAAGGATCACATCAAAGGAACACCAGTACCCCCAGAGTCGGTCTAATAGACAACCTAAAATGGCAAATTCACTTAACATACTGTGTAAGACAACAACAACGGCCTGCAAAGCGGCAGTGGCTGGGGCTAAGGCGGCAGCTATTTCTAGAAACCATATTATAAACAGACCTTTCAACACCCCAGACATGTTGACACAACACGGCAGAAGCATTGTCAAATCGACAAGAAGAAAGGGGACAATCCCTTGGGGAAAGGTCAACAATCAGGGGGAGATGTAAAGGAATGAAAGGCAATGAATAAGGTCACCTGCCAAGACCTGGTCATTATCATTAACTCATGAAAAGAGGAGATTTTAGCTGGTAGGATAATGAGAGCCATACAGGAATGCCAGGACTTCAAGAATTGGAAAGTCAAAGGTTATCCGGACAACCAGGCGTGATCCTATCGACCAACTTCAGAGGACAATGTTCTTCAGATATGGAAGAGGATATTACCAGTTAAAGCCCAATACACGTAAAATACTAGAAAAATGCAGGATAACAAGATGGAAGCTGGGGCAGAGGGCCAAGACTGTCTAACAAGGCAAAGGAGTCAAGACTCCGCAGCGAGATGTACATAGATTAGAATGAGAAGCTGTAGTCACAGTACATGCATCATCTAAGGTTGCAGAGGAGAACTCCAAGGGGTACCAACTTTACACCTGCATAGGATTAGGCCATAGGAAAAAACTGTGCAGGCGAGCCTAGCCACCGAGTGGGGGAGGGAAAACTTAAATGCTAGGGTAAGATGACTAGACAAGAGGAACTGTAGTTCCCAATACAGTAAGGTTATGGCCTAACCAGGAAGGGGAAGGGGCAGAGAAACCACCAATGAGTGGTCTCTAAGGTAGCAGAGAGAATTAATCCAAGAAAGGAAAAAATCCTATCCACCTAGGTCCAGGCTAGATACCCTACAAGCTATTCCATCCAAAAGCGCAATGAAGAGTACTTCAGTCGCCATGGAACTAGACAGGGATGGGAACACAAGTAGGCACAAGGGGGAGTGAAAAGTGTAGTGATGGGAGACTCAAAAATTAATAGGTGGCAGGACAGGTAGGCCTAACTGCCACATTAGAACAAGAATAGTGTCCTAAAGGATTTGCATCATTCTCAATGTGTATCTTCACAGGACCTTCCTCTGGTCGAATGCGATTTTTTTTCATACCATTCAAACTGAAGCATTGCTTACTTGAATAAAACATTAATCTAAATCTGTTTAATTCACTAACAAGAGGCAATGCTTCATAAAGGTTCACATTGAGAATGATGCCTTCTGTATATCAGATAAAAGGTCTTCGCTTAGTTTATTATGCTTAAACGATAACAATACAAAGTTGCTCAGTTCAACCCTCTGTAAAATTGTCTAGGTATTCTGATATATCCCATCTAGGTCCCCAGAGATTTGCGGCAGTGGACCAACTGCCCAAGG
>NC_090745.1:38468748-38476248 GCF_036898095.1 Palaemon carinicauda
GAGTATAGTTACTAAAACTCAGATCTAATCTATCACCCTTCCCAGCATGATAGGCCTCCTGCTTCTCCAAAGAAGCATGTCTACAATCATCATTTAGCCATGGCTTATCTTTTAAGTTAAAAATGAAATAGCTTAAATGCTATTCCAGTCTGGTTGAGATTATATATAAATCTTTCATAAATATGATAGATCAGGAACATTATGCTCAGTCTTAACTACTAGTGAAAATAAGGCATGATCAGATTCCCCAGAGGAAGAACAAACCTTACTTATTATAGCGCCAGGGGAGTTAGTGTATACTGAGTCCAAGCAGTTACCAAGCCTATGAGTACTTATGATTTTGTCACAGCCTGATTTAGAGGCAGAATCTAAAGCTCTAAAGCCCCGATGATCAGTTGGAGGAACAGGAATAGTGAGTACTGAAATCACCAACAAAAACAAAAGAGGTCTTTTATCGTCTCCTTGTATTTTAGCAGTAATGGTAAAAATACAATTGAACATAAAATCATCCATGGCTAGATTCAGGTTGATCAAACACAAGTTCATATGGCTGCCATAACTTTAATTACCTGAATCTCATGACATCCACATTCATAGCAGGGCTTATGCAAAGCAGGGTACTCAGTCCTAAAATATACTGCCATTACACTTGCCCTAGGAATGAAATCTTGTTTTAAAGGTATTGGCTTCTTAAAACCGGTAAAAATCCCCCCAAAAAAGGAGATCATCCAATAAGTGGTCAATCGTTCTAGCTGAACTTCAATTAGATGCAATAACAGTGATGTTCAATATGATTGTCTTAGAAACTGCCCATTGCGGTGCATAGAGGTTCTAGGGGGCTGGTTATGTGTACAGTCATATTCGGCCTCTAGGATTGACTGAACTTACGTCTCCCTTTGTATCCTTTTACACTTTTAAAATTCTAAACTACAAGATAAATTGCTTTGGGATAACACATGTAGTAACTTTAAAAAGCAATTTTTCCTCCTGTTCCAGCGTAGATAACTTTGAATATATAACATCCCATTGAAATAATGACAGGTGGTTTATAGTCAGCCTTATGCTAACATGACACTTGCTTAAAGTGAGAATAAGACGCCTAATATAAACCTCTTGGCTTGATGCAACTAAGACTCCCAACTGATTGTTCCCTTGAAAGCCAATCGTTTTAGTATTGTCTTGTATTATCAGTTTAGTTGGTTTTAATGTGTACAGTGGTGACCTGCGTTAGCAAGATATCTTTAAACCTGAAAAGGTATGTCATCAGTCTGAAAACGTCCTCTACCTGATAACTCATTATGGATAAAGGCAAACATGAAAAGATAATTCTAACATACAACTACTGTTCACTATAATTCATACACTTTCTTGGTAATTTCGACTCTGCAGAATAATAGATAACGTTCACATATGTAAAATAAATTTGATTCACATTAGTAATTCCTTCAATAATTGATCCTGCAATAACAAGGATAACACATGTCTTTTATAACCCCCACACCTGATTTCAATAGTATTATCTCTGAATGATGATGCTTTTTGTGTTTTCTAACGAGTGTTTTAATAAAAAAAAAAGCCCAATGAAGATTATATTTTTGTATTCTCTTTCCTGATCATATTTTATAACATTTTGAAGTCTAGGAAAGATTTTTCCTTCCTATTGTAGGTGACCATATATATCATTGATCGGTACCCATTACATATTCGAATAAAAGCGAGTGTCCTGATATACAAATTCAGTTGACGGGACATACTTCCTTTATAATCAATGGGCACGCTGGAGAAAATGACCAAAATGCTGTCTATCTCCGGAGGCAGGCACTCAGACATTTATTATTACTCGAACATGGAAAATTCAGAGCGGCATCTAGAGGCGAACCCTCACAAGCTGTGCAAGATCAGACAAATACGAGAGACAAATGCATTTAAACAGCTGGGAATTACGATGGCATCGACTTGGATAACCAACACCCATTGTACGTACTCCATTCCTCTGTCAGTCCAAGAAGATTTTTCTTGTTTTAAAATGAAGTCTGCAAAAGTGTTAGCAATACACGAGTTTCTTTATATTGTTATATACATTGTCAAACACAAAACATTAATATAGTTTAAGGTGATAGATGAAATATCTATGTATGTTTTCTTTTCTAAAAATGGAAGGTGCTGTTAGATATTTGCAAAGCTCAATTTTGTTTGGTTTTCGAGAATATAAATCTGCTGCTATTTTGTCGTCAGAATATGTAAATTCATTAATTCTCTTATATATTTGTACATATCTTTTTCTCCTTAAAAGAGGGTATATGCATTCAAAGCCAGCCTCTACACATTAGCAATCGTCTTTGGTTATACACATATATACCCACTCTCTCTCACACACACACACGACACACACGACACGCACGCTCGCACAGATATATATATATATATATATATATATATATATATATATATATATATATATATATATATATATATATATATATATATATATATATATATATATATATATATATATATATATCTGTGTGCGTGTGAGCATGCGTGCGTGCATGTGTGTCGTGTGTGTCATATATATATATATATATATATATATATATATATATATATATATATATATATATATATATATATATATATATATATATCTGTGTGCGTGCGAGCATGCGTGCGTGCATGTGTGTCGTGTGTGTCATATATATATATATATATATATATATATATATATATATATATATATATATATATATGTATATATATATATATATATATATATATATATATATATATATATATATATATATTTATATATATATATATTTATGTATATATATATATATTTATACATAAATATATATATATATATATATATATATATATATATATATATATATATATATATATATATATATATATATATATATATATATATATATATATATATATATATATATATATATATATATATATATATATATATATACATACAAAATAGTTTTATGTAATTTCTAAAATATATAAATCATCCGCACGCTTCATTCCTGATTCTATCTAGCGTATCTGTCAGCCTCCATGATACAATAAGAAAGGGAGGGGCCTGACGGGCAAGAATAGAGAACGAGGGCGGGTCCATCAGGACATCATGGCTATCTCACAAAAAAATAGATTTTTCGCTTCGCTCAAAATCCGTTTTTTGGGCTCAAGCCATGATGTCCTGATGGAAGTGTACCAGAGAATTAGTGTATCGTGGATTTTCCCCCTTTCGGTAGTGCCTTCTACTTCAAACAATATTCCTTGGGTCTGATGACCTTAGAGACCTTGACATCTCCGTTACATGTCACTACCAATGGCATAAACTATAACATGGCTTCCTGTCCCCCTTGCAGGGAAGTCCTGTTTGGACGATAGGAACATCTCAAAGTATCCTGATGAAGACAAACTCACCTGTAGATGAGGATCTTGTCGGTCTCGTAGACAGATCAGGAAAGTTAAGTACTTGTGTGGGAACAAATGTTTCACTTTTCTTAGGTGAGCTTATATCAGACAGGAGCAATATTATAACATGAATTATAATAAAGGTTAAAATAGGGGCAAATAAAACTCAGTAACAGTAGTGTATTTCATATAGAGGGGTGAAATATGACGCATATGGTAGCGAAAATTCTATTTTATTCAAGAAAATATTTGCGATAATATGAAATAAGATAAATAATTTACAATAAAATTATTGATTAATAAACATAGACTGAGGACTACATAAGACAAGGGTGTGGAATCTAAAAAGGAAAACTTGTCATTACACATATGGGTTCCAAAGGAACTAAAAGTCTTTTAAGTCACAATACACTTCACGTCCAAATAAACATGTGGCACACTTGTTCAAGTCTATGTTACTTTACCTTGTAGAAGAACAGTCTTTCATGCCACTAAGTGGCACTTAAAATTGCTATGTATTGCACTAAGGTCAACACAGGCACCCGTTGAGTTAGAGTCCCGAAATAACTCACTGTCCTACGCAGCACTAAGCAGCAGGTTTCAATACACTACCTGCGGCTACGACGAATCTTTTGACTTCGTGCACCTGCTTCGCATAGTGTGTAAAGAACACTCTTGAGGATTTCCAGCCTGTGAAAGATCGAAGGCTTTCGAAATCCATTCCTTGGAAGAAATTTAGGGAAGAGACGACTTTTCTAGGATTATGACCTGCGAGTGTACTGTCAAGATCCGCTCTGCGAATAAAGTAGGTGATTTTCACCCTTAGTTATTTAAGTGACAAATCACTACCCGATGTTTCTCCTTTAAAGAGTTGTCCTCTGCCAAAGTCTGAAGTTCTTCGAAGATAGACCTTAAGACTCTCTACTGGACATAGAGAAACATCTTCCTTCAGAGGGCAGATTCTCCATGGGCCCCACCTCTTAGTAGGGAGTTCATTCTTAGCGAGAAACGTTGAATCAGGGAAGAGGGTAAGTTCCCCTGTTTTGGCGAACTGTATTTGGCCCTTTAATCTAGATAAAGCCACTATTTCACTGACTCGTGCTCCTGAGGCGAGAGCAAAAAGGAAAATCACTTTTTGAGTCAAGTCTTTCAGAGGGCAAGATTCATTGTCCAGGCTAGAGGCAAAATGGAGCACCTTATCCAGAGACCAGGAGATGGGTCTTGGTGGAGGTGCAGGACAGAGTCTAGCTCATGCCTTCGGAAGTTTGTTGAAGATTTCGTTGGACAGGTCTATCTGGAAGGCATACAGTAGTGGTATTGTCAAGGCCGATTTACAAGTGGAAATCGTATTGGCTGCTAAGCCTTGTCCATGAAGGTGAATGAAGAAGGACATACAAAAATCTATGGTTATTTCCATAGGATTCTTTGCCTTGACGAAGGACACCCACTTCTTCCAGGATGACTCATATTGCCTTCTGGTAGACTTTGTTTTGTATTCCTCTAGGAAGTCTAAACATTTTTTCGAGATTCCAAACCTTTTCTTCACGGCGAGGGAGAGAAAATCATGAGATGAAGGTCTCGGCTTTTCTTTGATGAAGCGAAGACAGTCGACTTCTGAATCTGCTGGGAGAGAGCTGGGTCTGGCAGAGGTATCAGCTTAGATTGTAGCTCCAGGACTAGAGGGAACCAGTTGCTCCGGGGCCACTTGGGAGCCACTAGGGCTGCTGTTCCCTTGAAGGTTCTCAGTTCGGAGAGGACTTTCAGAAGATGGTTGGGTGGAGGGAACAGGTAAATCTTGGACTATCTGTTCCAATCCCAGGGACATGGCGTCCACCGCTTCCTCTTTGGGGTCCTCGTATGGAGTCACGTACAGAGGAAGTTGGTTGTTGTCGCTCATCGCGAAGAGGTCGATCTGCAGTTCCGGGACTTGATGGGAGATGAAGGAGAATGATCTTGCGTCTAGGGATCATTCCGACTCTATGGGGCTTGTCCTTGATAGAGCGTCTGCCGTCACATTGCGGAATCCTTTTAGGTGATCTACTGAGAGGTGCTATCGCTTCCTGTCCACTAGGCGGAAGATGGATAACACCACCTGGTTGAGTTTGGGCGATCGTGAGCCCTGACGGTTGAGACATCTGGCCACAACGGTGCTGTCCAGAGTGAGACGGAATGTGGATCGAAGGACGAGGAGACAGTTTCTTCAGAGTGAGAAGAACCGCCATGACCTCCAAGATGTTGATGTGGAACGTCTTGAATAGGGGAGACCATGTTCCGTTAACTTGTCGCTGGTGGGAGTGGCCTCCCCATCCTTCCAGCGAGGCATCCGTGTGGATGATGACCGACGGAGGTGGTGGTTGAAGAGGAACTGATCTTTTCAGGGTCTTTGCCTCCGACCACGGCTTGAGGAGTGAGCGAAGCCTGGTTGGCAGAGGTCTCTTGAAATCTCTTCGAGCGATAGATGCGTTTCGTCTCCAGATTCCCGATGCATCTTTTAGCTGTGATCATAGCACTGGGTCTGTCACTGAGGCGAACTGGAGGGAGCCGAGCACTCGTTCCTGTTGTCTTGAAATCCGTTTAGATTTTAGAAGTCTCTTGACAGAACCAGCT
This sequence comes from Palaemon carinicauda, assembly GCF_036898095.1. NCBI lineage: Eukaryota > Metazoa > Arthropoda > Malacostraca > Decapoda > Palaemonidae > Palaemon > Palaemon carinicauda. The sequence continues at coordinate 38,474,788 of NC_090745.1, forward strand.
ATTTCCTTCCTTTTCTTCAGAGGGATGGAAAGACGGTGTGACTGAAGGTTCCAATGTATTCCAAACCATTGAAACTTCTGAGCTGGAGACAGTCGAGACTTTTTGGTGTTGATTTTGAAACCCAGATGTTCCAGGACCTGGGTCACCTTTCTGCAGGCACGCGAGCATTCTTCTGACGGTTTCGCCCAGACCAGCCAATCGTCTAGGTAAGCCGTCATCTGGACACCTTGAAGGCGTAGCGAGCATTCTTCTGACGGTGTCGCCCAGACCAGCCAATCGTCTAGGTAAGCCATCATCTGGACGCCTTGAAGGCGTAGCTGTTGGACGATCATGTCTGCAAGCTTCGTGACGATTCTTGGGGCCATGTTGAGTCCAAAGGGCATAGCCCTGAAGGCGTATTGTTTTCTTTGAAGCTTGAATCCTAGGTAGGAGGAAGCCTGGTGATTCATTGGAATGTGCCAGTATGCGCCTGCCAGGTCTATTGAGACCGTGTAAGCCTTGTGACGCAGTAGGGCTCTTATCTGTTGAAGAGTCAGCATCTTGAATTTGTTGTTCGTAATGAACTTGTTGAGAGGGGACAAGTCCAGAATGACTCTGAGTTTATCTGAGTCTTTCTTGAGAACACAAAACAGTCTTCCCTGGAACCTGGTGGACTTTACCCTTTTGATCACCTTCTTGTTCAAGAGTTCTCGGACATATTCTTCCAGGATGGGGGTTGAGTGTTGGAAGAATTGGTGGAAGCCTGGAGGTGGTTTTATCCAGCTCCACCCTAGTCCCTTCTTGACAATGCTGTGGGCCCAAGGATCGAAGGTCCAACAATCCTGGAAAAGGTGGAGTCTTCCTCCCACTTCATTGCTTCTGGTTTCCCAAGGGTTTACCACCTTGGCCGCTTGCTCCTCTTCCTCCTCTCCCTCTGGATGGACTTCGAGAGGAGTCCTTGCCGGAGCCTCTACCTTTGGAGCGAAAGGTAGTGGATTGCCTTTCATAGGCAGTGGTGAAAACTGGTGTCTGGGCAACCAGCGGCTGAGAGACCAGCTGAAATGTCTGCTGTGGTTGAGTCACTAGCTGGGGAGTAGTGGGTGCCGGAAACTGGCGTTTGGCCTAACGCTACTGGGGTCGGGGCTTTTTGGACTTCTTCTTAGGCTGTGGACCCTCATCCTGAGAAGATTTCCTCTTTCGGGACATGCTCCATTTATTGAGAAGGTTCCGATTCTCAGTGGCGGCTTTGTCCGCAATCTCTTTCATCAAGTCTACTGAAAAGAGGTATTTGCCCCAGATATTGGAGGAAATCAGTTTCCGGGGTTCGTGTTTAACAGTGGCGTCTGCAAACACGAACTCTCTACAGGCTCTTCGGGCCTTGATGAAGCTGTACAAGTCCTTCAGCAAGGTCGCAAGGTGGGTCTTTGCAAGAACCATGTAGTAGCGTGGGACCCGAATGTCCCCGGCCATTGTCTCAAGTTG
>NC_090745.1:38483748-38501248 GCF_036898095.1 Palaemon carinicauda
ATTTGCCCAACTATTGCCAACGTCTCGTTAAATCGATTCCAGAACGAGCAAAAACAATTATTCATGCTATTTGGGTTTGGGATTAAGTATTAATTGCTTTGGCAGTTTGTAACTTTCGTTCAGAAAAGAATCGTTGAAAATACAAATGCTATTTTAATTGCTATGGATGGTTTGGTTAGGTGGCTATGCATCATTTTATGCTTATGACTTGTGCTATAATATTGATTGTCTTATATATTAAAGATAACTGTAATGTAATATCTTAATCTTTCTCTTAATATTATTTAATATATTCTGTTTCTTTTAGTTTATTTTTATAGTGTTTGTTATAATAATTATGATAATAATAATAGCATTTTTACACTATTTTTTATTTATTTTGATACCTGCTCTCTTACTGTTAGACATCAAAGTAATGTTTTTTGTCACCATATCATCTGATCTATTAATGATTATTCCTATGCTCTAGGTTTCTGTTTAATATAAATATATGTTATTTATGACAATAAGATTTGTTTTCACTGCCATGGCATGATTCATCATAGCTGCCTGACTTTGTTCATCCTGTATATCCCATATCCTCAGCATCTGGATGTTCTTGAAACTTCTGGAGATAAGTGGCTTTTGTATATGGAGCTGTTATCATGAGCAAAATTAAATTGATTTGAGGCAGAAAGTGCTGCTGCACAAATAAATGTGATAAATGTTTTGAGCATATATATACACTGAACGGAAATTCCATGTCATTCATCCTTCTCAAGTCTCGTGGTCCCCAAGACAACATCAAACAATGGAATTTCCCAGTATGGTGTCCACTTCTTTTTAAACATTATATGATTTTTTTTTTCTTTTTTTATAGGGTAAACCTGATAATGCAGCCATTTTCGAAAATGACTTCACATCCATCCAGATCATAGTGTCCCAAATGTTTTGGTTTCAACTCAAGCAAATTATGAATAAACTTTTGACTTACAGACTATCGTTACACAGGCCCAACAAGCATAACAGAGAGCTGGTTTTCTGCTCATATTGATAGTTTCTTGATAGAGTGAACTCCTTGGAGTTCCACCGAGGGCTTCAAAATCTTTAATATATTTGTCATTCTTAACGGCCCTGTGGGCTAGGAATAGGGTGTTTGGGGAAACACAATGACCTACCTCTACGGAGTAACTATCCACTTAAACCAAGTCTGTCCAATGTTCCTGCCATGCTATTTGGGTTAAGCATGATTTTACTCTTGATAACATCATCTTGCCCTAGTGTTTTTATTCTTTAGTTACATATATGTATACTTGAGAGGCTGAGTAAGCAAATGGGACACCCTTCAACATGGATGAGAAGGTTCTCATAGGGCTTCATGCAAAGTCACCACGTCTGATCATGAGTGTCATCATGCCATAACCAAGAAAATTGTTAGAAACTCTGACTACACTGTAACAGAATTTTATTACCAGTAAGGGTGATATTGTTTTCCTTTGCTATTAGGTCAAAAAGATTTTTTTTTTATTATGTGGTAAATATATTTCCCCAAAACCACTGGTGTGTCATTTTAGATGGGACCCAGGTGTCATTATACGAATGAATAAACTAGAGAGCCATACCCTCAGAGACCACCGCCTATTAGTTATTATGCTTTATTAGCATTTATGGCCTTGAGCACTTATGGCATTCTTCAATTACGGACTCTTCATATTTTCTCTAAATTCGAACCTGACAAAAAAATATAATCAGAGAAAATTCAAAATTATCTCCTGGGAATTCAAACTATTACTTTGACCTTCAATCTAGTATCTAAAGAACATGCAGAATTTCTTCAGTGACTTATTTAATACTATATAAAATTTCCCTACTTTGATATAGGACTTAGGGTCTTTAAAATCTATAAGGAGGACCGCTGGAAGATCCTCCATAAGTTCTGTAAAATGGTAGGATTAACAGGATGGAAAAAAAAATAAAATTGTCCTAAAAATAAAAAAAAATGCAAAGGCAAAAAGGAAAACAAGAACAGCAACAACTTTGATGGCTAATATACCAGCCCACTAGCCCTTAGGAGCTGGTAACAAGGAGTTGATATAAAATTATGGATTAGTTTGCATTGGATTATAGAATTTAGGCTTCAAGCCAAGCACTTGAGCAGCAAAGAGCACTCAGCACTTTGAAGTGAAAAATAGGCCAGGCAGAGGGAATAGCAACACTGAAAAAAGCAGACAAACAGGGTGTGTCAACCATGTGTCACACGATCGTACATAGTTACGACATTTCATTTTTTGTATGTATTTTTTGCCCGGAGTTTAAGTATATATAAACGAGTGTTCTGTAATAAAGTTAACTCAGTTGCTTTCATCCTGCATTTGAGTCACAACCTTCTCTCGGCCCGTCACATTGGTGGCCCCGGAAGTCGACTCGTTCCTCCCGCCTTCCACAACCCCTCGCCTCTCCGTCATTGGTATTATGGCGGACTCCATGGAAGTTGGTGCTGCCCTATTGAAACTTTTGTCGTTCGCCAGCAAAGAGGCGTTTGCTTGGTTTCAGCGCGCAGAAGTCCAGTTCTGCATCAGGGGCGTGACTCGCTCAACCACCAAAGCAGATTGTGTTCTCGCGACGATACCCGAAGAAACCTTCCCGAAAATATTTGACTGGCTTTGTGAACAAGGAGACACCCCAATAGCGTATGACTCCCTCAAAACATACCTTCTGCAGCAGTACTCACGGATGCCAGCCGCCTGTATAGCAAAGCTTTTTCAGCTTTCTCAACAACTGTTGGGGGACCAAAGGGCTTCACTCGTCCTCTGGGAAATGACCAGTATCGCTCGCTTGCAACCTGCCACAGACGGCTCTCCTCGTGAGAAGAACCTACTTCGTGCCCTTTGGATAGGCTGTTTACCCAAACCTGTACGCGCTGCCATACCCGAGGTCGATAGTTTACCCATAAAGGACTTGATGACCAAAGCCGACGCCCTTATGGACAACCACTTCACGACCTTCAAGACTTCCGTTAACGCCTCCACTCCTGACAAAGGCGTAATGAAGGACGTTCCAAGCCACCATTTAATGTGTACGCCCGATAAATTCTGTTGAAGCATGACGTAGAAGATTTAGTATCTCGGTTAGATCTTATCCAAATCTATATAATGTTGCTAATGCTCTAAGAAAAGAGAAAGAAAAAACAAATTAAAATCAAGATTATCTCAAGAGGAAAAATACCAAAGTAGCAAGAAGAGCAAAAAATATTATAAATTGTTGTTCAGTGAAAGATTACCTCAGTAGTATTGCCCATAAACATAGTTCTTTTTTAAAAATTCCTTTTCTTTGCATTACAATCAATTCTAATTTTACCATTTTTATAAATTATTTTCTTTTTTAAATGCTCATACTCAATTCTAACATTTTAAACTTTTATTTTGATTTGTATTCTTTTGAATGTATACACATTTCCAAACAATATATTCTGTTAATTTGGATTTACGTAAAAAAAAAGTAAAGACTATTATACATTTTTTATTCGCTTGCCAAATTGTCATTATACCAAAGTATTTATAGACCAAAGGGCCTTTCGAACAAATTGCTTTTAGACTACGATGCAATAACTCCATTTACCATCGTGTTATTTTTTCTATTTATACTTGTACACTTTCTTGATTTCATTTTCCTTACTGGGTTCCTTTCATTATTGCCGCAGGTTCGTATCAGTAATTGAACTAGGAAGGAATCAGCATATTTGGACTTATACATCTGAAAAGGGTGAGGGTGTTATGTGGGAACTTTTAAAAAGGCAAATCGCAAAACACAGTGATCAGTTATCTGAAAATAACTGTTCACCAACAATCAAAAGCTTTGACTTCATTCTTCATTTTTCATTGATCTTATGCATACTGTTGCGTAAGAAAAGTTTTTGATACAGGGTTTTCCCATCCAGAACCAATTTAAAAGAGGCAATTGATAGGTGATCAACCGAGGTTCACCAATCGTTTTTTCTGCTTTAAAATGAAAACTGATACGGCATAAAAAATGGGTAAACCATTAATGTATTCCTTAACCTCGGTATTTCACAATCCTTTAAAGCAGGAGCTCTCAATCCTTTTTTCCGTTATGTACACCCTGAGTTATAAGACCATTTACCGGAACCACTAACAATCTAACATCGAACAAAATAGTAATTTAATGGACGAAATAAGATATTATCTTGATGAAACATTGATTTTCAAAATATTTTACAAAGATATTACACATGCAGGAGTGAAGCAGTATTTGCTTTATCAACTAATCCTGAACTTCAGTACTTTGAAAGCTGAGCCTGTTTGTTATAAACATGTTACTTAGTTCAAGGAGCATTATTGAACAGGTGAAATTTTAGGTCATGTTCCACATTAAGTCATGATTGATGTCTAATTTTCCTGGTCAGAAACGTTGAAAATCCTTCTTCACACAAATTTGTAATAGAGAACATCGACAGAGTTCAGAGCTATATCAGACACAAAAGGGTAAACGTCATTCATTTGGTCAGGGAAAGGATTTCAAATGCATCCTTTGTAAAAGATCCGTTCATCAAATCTACGAACTCTTCTTAATTATTATCTGGGAGAAGGTGCAGAATTACAGTGAATGGGTTTCTAATAAATTTGGGTCTCTCTCTCTCTCTCTCTCTCTCTCTCTCTCTCTCTCTCTCTCTCTCTCTCTCTCTCTCTCTCTCTCTCTCTCTCTCTCTCTCTTTCTGAGCATATTCAACTATTTAAAATATTTTTTTCTCAGCCATCTAAGTAACCCTAGAAATAATTTTTAGAAACCCCAGGTTCAGAACCCGTCCTTAAAGAAATCGTTGGGTCAAGCTTCACCCTGTACCATTTTTTTCTTTTTTATTTCATCACACTCTTCATAGTTTTTCTTTCTAAAAATAATTCAAATATTGCCTAAATACTCCCATGGGAGCAAAAACCCCAGTTGTGAATAAGATATTTATTGCAAGTAAATAAAATAAAAAAATTAGTAAAAAAACTCCATAATTAAAGATTTAAAATAGATGTAAATCTAACCATGAATTTTTTTTATGTACTATTGCGGACAATAGTTTCTCCCTAATCCGGGGGAAAAGTCCTCACATCTTGGTAAGGGTAAAAGAGACTCTTTAGCTATGGTAAGCAGCTCTTCTGGGAGAAGGCCACTCCAAAACCAAACTATTGTTCTCTAGTATTGTGTAGTGCTATAGCCTCTGTACCATGGTCTTTCACTGTCTTGGGTTAGAGTTCTCTTGCTTGAGGGTACTCTCGGGCACACTATTCTATCTTATTTCTATTGTTTTGCTAAAGTTTTCATAGTTTATATAGGGAATATTCATTTTAATGTTACTAGTCTTAAGTTATTTTATTTTTTCTTGTTTCCTTTCCTCACTGGGCTATTTTCCCTGTTAGAGCCCCTGGGCTTATATCATCCTACTTTTCCAACTAGGGTTGTAGCTTGGCAAGTAATGATAATAATAATCTACTGCTACCTTGTTGAACAGCGAGTTTATAGTGGCAGTAAACCACTCCACCATATATGTTAGCAACAGAGCACTAGATCGTCTTTTTGCGTGAAAAGGGCCGATTTATTTCTCTCTCTCTCTCTCTCTCTCTCTCTCTCTCTCTCTCTCTCTCTCTCTCTCTCTCTCTCTCTCTCTCTCTCTCTCTCTCTCTCTCTCTCATGTTAGTAAAGAAAATAAGGGAATAACAAATAATATATGTATTATTAATGATATGAATATGGGAAATATTTTAAGATCAAGAACAATGTTTGAATAAATCAGCCATATATAATATATAAAAGTAGAATTATGTCACCCTCCTCAACAGCAAAGTACTTACAAAAAGTTTGAACTTCTGAAGTTCCCCTAATTCAACTGCCTGGTTAGAAATGCCCTTACACAATCTGAGCGCAGCTGGAATTAAACTACTTGAATGCTGCATTTGTTGATATTTAATATCGCATATAATGGAAGTGATTACCGCACAAGAAGAGAAACCTGGTTCTCCCTTTGAATACGTCATAATAATACATTTTTTTTTTTTTTTTTTAATCATAGCCGTTATCCTGTGTAATATCACGACATAAACACGTTGTTTCTTTCAGCACTTGGAACCATGTCTGACTTTATAACTAAAAGATTGAAATTCTGTTTGTATATTTCCATTTTATCTTGTAAATACAGAGCTATGAATTATAAAAAGTAAATAAAAGTTCATAAGGCGAACAGTATTACAATCATTATACAGCCACATCATGCAGATTGAATCTTGAAAGGATACCAGACATTGAGCACTATGAGCATCATCTTTAAAGTTTTTTTTTTATTGCATATGAAATTAGCATGCTTTAACGTTTTCCACATTTTACTTAATGTTTAAGTATCATATTATGAGTAATAGTGATTCAGTTTAAATTTATAATATTTTCACTTTAAATCTTTTTTTATTTTACCTTATATATTTGAGTGCCGTGTGTATTGTTGACCAACTGTAAATTCATTTTGCATGTACTATAAACAATGTTATATGGTATGCATCAGTGAATGGAATTAGAAGAAACAAAACAAAAGGGTTCCCTTTAGCTATTGATTCATTAAAAAACGAAACAGGAAAGTAATAGAAGTGAGTTCTATCCTAGCAGATAGTTATAAAATTTATTTACTACGCAAATTTATAACAAGCTAAATACTTTGGTATATTTATTAATATTAATAAAAGCTATCCAATTATATGCATTGTGACTAACCTAAACACATTTATATTATGATTATAACAGACGGTAAATATTTACATAAAGTTGAATTGTTACAAATAGAAACTGAATCATTATTCATACTATAGTGCATCCTTGTTATGAAGTCGGTTCTTGGCAAAGCAGATTGTCGAATTTCCTTGAATGTGACACTACCACTTTGACCACACATTATCAGGTTAAGGTCTCCATGTCTACCTACCAACAACCCATGTATATATGACACATATCATATTTATGTAGTGTTATGTTAAGTACTCGCATTCGGCCTTTTTTTTTTCTTAATCAGATTAACATGTCCCTACCTACTTATCCAAACCCACCATCTCTCTCTCTCTCTCTCTCTCTCTCTCTCTCTCTCTCTCTCTCTCTCTCTCTGTCTCTCTCTCTCTCTCTCTCTCTCTCTCTCTCTCTCTCTCTCTCTCTCTCTCTTTCTCCGCTGCTATATCTCATTAATATTTGTTGAAGGTTAAAGGTATATAGTTTCAGTTCCAGTTTCCTCAGAATATATGCTCTCCAGATCGTCAGCTGGCCGAGCCCAATCCCCCACCATGATGCCCAACCACAGCAGTGGCCTTCCCAGTAAACAGCATAAAGTTATGGTCCCGGGCGGGGTTCGATCTGCTGCCATGGGAATGCTAGGAAAACATGTTACCACTGTACTAGCCAGAAGGTTGGGCAAGAATTTGCGATCCATGAAATTTCGTATTCCTGATTATGATTATTATCATTATCAATTGCTAAGCTACAACCCAAGTTGGAGTGTTCTTCTCCTAGAAGAGCGGCTTAACATAGCTAAAGATTCTCTTCTACCCTTACAGAGAGGAAAGTGGCCACTGATCAATTACCACGCAGTAACCCCTTTGAGGAAGAAGAATTGTTTGGTAATCTCAGTGTTTTCAGGTGTATGAGGACAGAAGAGAATCTGTAAAGAATATGCCATACTATTCGGTGTATTTGTAAGCAAAGGCAAATGGTCCGTAACCAGATTGGAGTATCCAATATAGTACTGTCTGGCCAGTCAAAGGACCCATAACTCTTTAGCGGTAGTATCTCAAAGAGTGGCTGGTGCCCTAGCCAACCTACTATACTAATCTCTGGCACCGTCATTCACTTATCTCTTTATGTATGTTGTATGATATTTTTCATAATTGTGTTCAATCTTTGAGTTTAGATCCTCTCTTACACTATTATCCAAAACGTAATACTATATGCAGTTAATTTTAAGAATAATGCCTTCATCATAAGTCATCATATTACACAGCATTCTAGAAGTTTTATTCCACCTATGACTAGATTTTGGAATGATCTTCCTAATCAGGTAATTGAATCTTGGAACTTCAGAAGTTCAAACTGTCAGGGAATGTTTTGACAATGAACAGGTTTGCACAAGTTTCTCTTCAGAGTTTATGTACGACAAATGTTTTTTAACTTATTTACTGATCTGAAATTATTTTATATTAATCATTCAATATATCTCATGCTGTTTGGACCCTTGGCCTACAGCAACATGCTTTACCAACTCGGGTTGCAGCTTGTGAAGTAATAAGGATAATGATAATATATATATATATATATATATATATATATATATATATATATATATATATATATATATATATATATATATATATATATATATATATACAAAATGATAGATAGATAGATATATATATTATCATCATCATCCTCATCACTATCTCTGCCATTGCATATTGGCACCATTTGTCTCTCTCTCATGAGCTATCATATCAATACTTCTTCTTTCATTATCTCCTACTTCACACGTCATATCCTCAGCCATGTAGACCTAGGTCTTCCAACTCTTCTTGAAAGTTTGGTGAACTAATCACTCTTAGGGAGTGGGCAAGGAGCATGCCCAAACCATCTCCATCTACCCCTCTCTCTTATATTTTCATTTCTAATCCTTTCCTGCTATTTACCTCCCATTATTCTTCTGAGAGTATTGGTCTCAAATATACAAAATCCTTAATGTCACGACTCATATCCATACAGCAACTGATATATAGCTAGATTTCTATATATAAATTCAGAATATTTAGATTCGAAATTTTACTTAACCTAGCTATTGTTTGATTTGCTTTTTTCAACCGTTCATTAAACTCAAATACTAAAGATCCAATATTAGAGATCATAATTTCTAAATATTTAAATGATTTCCCCTCATAAATCCTTTTTCCTTCTAATGATATTTGATCTTGCATTGCATATTCCGCTCTTATCATCTCTTTCTGCCATCTATTTATCTTGAGTCCAACCTCAGGATATATTTCATACATCTCGGTAAGAAAAGCTTGCAAGTTCTGTTGTGTTCTGCTGATAAGGACAGCATCATCAGCATACTCTAGGTCAGCTAATTGCCTGGTATCAATTCATTCAAATGCATCTTCACCCTCCTCAACTGTTCTATGCATTGAAAAATCCATGAGGAGGATAAACAGCATAGGTGACAACACATTCCCTTGGAGTACTCTTCAGTTCACTGGAATTTCGTTTGATAGGACTCCACTAAAACTAACTTTGCCCTTGCTCTGCTCATGAACAGACTTAATCAAATTAACATATTTAAGAGGAACTTCATAATAACTTAGGACTCTCCACAAAACTGGCAGGCGCAAACTAGCAAAGGTTTTTTCATAGTCCACAAAAGCCATCAAAAGTTGATTTCTATATTTTACACATTGCTGTACCACATGTCTTAAGATAAAAATTAGGTTAGTACAACTCCTACCTTTAACAAATCCTGCTTGTTCATCTCTCAGATTTTTTTTTTCAGTCTTTCTCTCTAGTCTCTCTAGAATGAGCGTACTATATATTTTCTTGAAAATTTATGTAATTGTGATGGCTCTATGATTATTGCAACCAGTAAGATCTTCTTTTTTTTTGCCATTCTCACCAATGCTCGTAGATCCCTATCATCAGGTTTTGCCTCTTCACACCACATACTACAAAATAATCTTTTAAGTATTCTGGGAATCAATTCATTTTCGGTAATTTCATCTCAGCAGTTATTCCATCGTATCCAGGGGCTTTCCAACTCTTGGATTTTTAATGATAGCATTGACTTCAACCACGCTGAAATTATTCATGGGAACATGAAGGTCTTCCTCAGCTCTAGGTATAATAATCAAAGTATAACCTTCATATCTCTTAATTATGACCTCACTAAAGTTTTCCATCTAACGTTGCCTTTCTTCCTCTTCTGTTGTTATAACAGATCCATCTCTCTTTTTGATAGAGATATGCTTCTTCCTCTTTGCCCTTGTAGAGCTTTCAATAATAATTGAATGAGCAATTCTTACACCATAGCCACTCCCTGAATGCATACCCTTTCTTTTGACCTCGCTATCAAGACTAAAATACTTACCATGCTCTCTACCTTGCAATTTTCATTACTTCTTCGAAAACTTTCAACAATCAATTCCTGTTTTTGTCTCCTTTTAATAGTATCCTTAGTATCTTTTGATATCCAAAGTTTTCTCCTTGTAACTACATGTGGCAAAACTTCACTAGCAACTTATTGATATATGTTTTTGATATCACACCATTCTTTAATGATTGTCTGCTCTTCATCTCTTAAAGTCTCTACGACTGCAAATCAATTCTTACATACAATTGTAAAGGTTTCTCTGTACTCCTAGAAGTTTAGCTGTATCAAACCAAGGTATTATATCTACATTTCAGTGTGGAAATGAGGAGCTCAGAATCACTACCAAGGATCTGGCAGTAATTTTAGTAGTCTCAAAGTGATTAAGCGTTAAAGATGCTGTCCGAGCAAAGATTTGTCAGTATAATTTTTGTGTGCTATCTGCACCTCCATAGATTCTTACATTTCTCGGAGTCCTCCTTCTCTTTATATTAATGGCTATGTGATCTATTTGATTTCTCTAACTACCAAAGGGTGAAGTCCATATATATTCGTGGATGACTTTGAGATGGAGAAGAGTAACTCCTATAACAATATTTTTTGTTGATCAAAAAAAATAAAATGTGTCCCATTTTCATTTGCAACTTTCTCAAGATCCCCAATGTCCATCACATTTTCAATACTTTGATTATTCCTTTAATTTTAACATTGAAGTCACCATTTACAATTTTCATATCTCTCTCTGGGATCTCATTTAATACACCCTGCAGTTCTTCATATTATTCATCATTTCTTTCTTCAGGTTAATTATTTTTTAGTGAATAGCAAACTACAATCAACATATTGCACGGCTTCGATTAAAAATTTGCAGGTAACAATCTACTATTTACAGCTCTCCCTTCCATTTATGCGTTTTCTTCTCTTTGTGTCATCATCATTCCTACCCCTCATTTTCCAACTCCATCTGTTCTTCCTGATTAGATGTATATATTGCATTGGTCTATAATTTCCCTAACAATCTCCCTTCAATGTGTTTCACTTAGAGCCAAGATACCCAAACTATATTTTATGAATTACTTTTCCCCTTGCTGTAACTTCCCAATCTAATTCATGATTTTAACATTACAATTATCAAATTCAGATTTTTCTTTAGTATTTATAAACCAATAGATTCTTAGACCCCTGCTATGCCTGTGACTAGGGGCCACTTAGTCTTTTTCGCATCTCATAGACTGACTAAATCATTGGCTAAATTCGGGTAAGGATAGCCAGTTCCTTGTAGTATGGAGTGCCTATCTAACTAAGGCATGTGATCCCTGATAGTCCATATTAATTCCAGTAAGATAATATATATATGTATATATATATATATATATATATATATATATATATATATATATATATATATATATATATATATATATATATATATACATATATATATTTACCCGGGAAGAACAGATGGAGTTGGAAGATAAGGGGTAGGAATAATGATGACACCAATAGCATAAAAGGCATTAGTGGAAATGAGAGCCTTAAATACTAGAATGTTACTTGTAAAGTATGAATCAAAGCTGTGCAATACGAATCCTATAATTTTCTATGACCCAACAAATGAATCCCCTGAAGAAAAGAAAGATGAACTGCAGAGTGTAATAGAAGAGATCTCAGAGAAAGATATGAAATTGATTGGTGACATCAATGCTGAAGTTGGAAGGAATAATGAAGGTATAGAGAAAGTGAGGGGTGTTGAAAAAAAAAATCTTACTATTGGAGGTACTCTTTTCCCAATAAAAGGCCATCCACTGATATACATGGACTTCACCATGTGGCAATTACAAAAATCAAACAGATCACATAGCCATTAAAAAAGAGAGAAGGAGGAATCTGAGAAATTTAGTAACTTATGGAGGTGCAGATATTGGTAGTGATCACCAGCTCTTCAATGTCACACAGAAATTAAAACTTAAAGCATCCAACAAAAATGTAGATAGAATACCTAGGTTAGATACAACTATGCTTCTTGAAGATGAGCACAGAGAAAAATTTGCAATTGAATATAGGAATAGATATGCAGTCTTAGAGATTTCAAGAGACGAAAAGCAGATAATGAATAAAAAAAAGGGTGGGGTATGAAGAACATATGTCAGTCAGTTTGTAGTGAAGTTCTGGCCATGCAATTTCAAGGAGAAATCCATGGATAATTAATGATACTGTGGATACTATAAAAAGGAGATCAAGACAAAAATTGATTGTCGGAAGTTTTTGAGGAAGTAATGAAAATTAAAGGTAGAGCATGTTAAGTATTTCATTATTGATAGTGACGTCAAAACAAAAGCCAGGAATGACTGGAGAGATACTTATACAGGAAAGCAGATGAGGATGACAAAGCTATGGATTTGAGTAGTGAATGTGGTTTAAGAAATAATCATAGTATTATTAACGAAATATCTAATGGGGCAAAGAAGAAGCATTTACCAATCTAAAAGAGAGGTTACTTTGTTATAACAACAAAAGATGGAGAAAGCCAACGTCGGATGAAAAACTTTAGTAAGGTCATGCATAGGAGATATGGAGAATAAATTAAGTGTGTTTGAAGTCGAAAATGTCATTAAAGAATTAATGTGAATGAAAACCCTGGATACGATGGAATATCTGCTGATATAAAATTGGCCGAAAATTAAGTGGTTCCCAGAATACTTACAAGATTATTTTGTAGAATGTGGTGTGGAGAGGAAAAACCTGATGAAAGGGAGCTAGGAGTATGGTGAAAGTGACAAAAATACAAGGTTTGACTTACTGCAATAATCACAAAGGCATCACACTTACGTCAGTTGTCATGAAAATATATAGTATGCTCATTCTAATGAAACTTGAGAGACCGGTTGATGAAAAGCTGATAAAAGAAGAAGCAGGATTTAAAAAAGGTAGAAGTTGTACTGACCAAGTTTTCATTTCAAGTCATGTGATACAGAAATATATAGAATATAGAAATCCACCTATGGCATTTGTGGACTTTGAATATAATTTTGATAGTGTGTACCGGAGAATTTTGTGGTGAGTCCTACTTTATTATGGAGTTCCTCTTTAATATGTAAATCTGATTAAGTCTGTTCATGAGCACAGTAAGCGCATATTGAAAGATAATGAATTTCCAGTGAACAGTGGAGTACACCAAGGAATATGTTGCCTATTATGTTGTTTATCCTCTCTCAGGGATTTCTTAATACATAGAACAGTTGGGGATGGTGGAGACAGATTGAACTGGATTGATAAAAAGGAAATTAGCTGACTTAGAGTATGCTGATGATGCTGTCCTTATTGGCAGAACACCACAGGGCTGGCAATTTTTTTTAGCCGGAATGCATGAAATATCACATGAAGTTTGGCTAAAGATAAATAGAAGAAAGACAGAGATGATGAGAATGAATATGCAATGGATGATGAAATAACATTGGAAGGAGAAGTATTAATGAGGTGTAATCGTTTGAATATTTAGGAACTATGATCTTTAACACAGGATCTTTAGAATTTGAGGTTAATGAAAGATTGAAAAAAGCAAATCAAACTTTAGCTAGGTTAAGTAAAATTTGGATATCAAATCACCTGAAATCACACAAAATAATCAGGCTATATATCAGTTTAGTGAGATCGGGGTTACTGTATGAATATGAGTCGTGATATGACAATGAAACAATATCCAACAGATTTTGTTGATTTGAGAACAAAGCACTCAGAAGAATAATGGTAGTTAAATGGCAGGAGAGGATTAAAAATGAAACTATAAGAGAGATCACTATTTTGCCTTATGTGAAGGAAATCATAGTGTGGGGTAGAAGGAGAATGTTTGGGCATGCTCTTCGCACTCCCAAAGACAGATTAGTTCACCAAACTCTTAACTGGGCTCCACAAGGCACCAGAAGAGTTGGGAGATCCAGCCCAATATGACTGAGGACTATGGAACGGAAAATAGATGATGAATATAGAAGTATTGTTTTTAAAGCTGAAGATAGAGACGACTGGCGAAATTTAACCGAAGCTATTTCTGTGAATAGGCACAGTAGATGATGATGATATACACACAAACACACACACACACACACACACACATATATATATATATATATATATATATATATATATATATATATATATATATATATATATATATATATATATATATATATATATATATATATATATATATATATACATATATATATATATACATATGTATATATATATATATATATATATATATATATATATATATATATATATATATATATATATATATATATATATATATATATATATATATATATATATATATATATATATATATATATATAAATATATATATATATATATATATATATATATATATATATATATATATATATATATATATATATATATATTTATATATACATATATATATATATATATATATATATATATATATATATATATATATATATATATATATATATATATATACATACCAAAAAGCACACATTAAATCATGAATCACACGGAGAATAAATTAGTTATTGGGGACGTCACCTCCATGATTGACACCTGTTAGCATATTTTTTAGCAGTAGCCCCAAATCTAGAGTGGTAGTAGCACAATGGATAGCAACAGGCATCATCCAATGGCTGTTGAGTACGTTAGTTGGGGTCTGAGCATTGAGCTGCATAGATGTGTGATGGGTAACTTGATCACTGACCAAGTATCCCCCATACATCCTATTGCATGGGGGATTCCCTTTGTTCACAAAAAAACACAACAGTGACTTGTGGTCAGCTTTGCTGCTTGAGTGGGTCGTGCCCTTGATGCTGAACTGATCCTTCGGGCAATCAAACTAGGCAACTGCATCTTTACTGGTGAAGGCTATGATTCCAATTATGGCTGCATGAACAGAGGAGTCGGAGTTGGAGATGGATATAAGAGGACGATACAGCAAATAAAGTGGTGAGTTGAGATGCAGGCTGAGTGTTTGACACATCCCTAACATAACCAATGTGACAGGACTGGAGAAGGAATTAATAATAAGAGAGCTTCCGAACAAATAACTTTTTTTAGTGACAACAAAGTCATTCATAGGCACACTTACTCATACGAGGATCACAGTTGCACATGTATTCACAACGAATTATAGGTTTGAAATCTGTTGTTTCATTTAACATTTGGCAAATGTTTTTTCTTGTTAGCTATTCTATCTATCTACAAAAGAACCTGCTCTAAAATTTGTGTGGTAACAAACATAAAGAAAAGAACAAAATGTGAATTTTTTTTCTATTTGTTTCTCCCAACCTGAGAGCCGACCCTCCCCCTTTCTCCGCAAGCGAAGCTACAGATGCTGAATCCCCTAATGCTGCTTCCTCAGTAGTTACCAAGGCGAGTGGAGGAAGCAACAGGACCTATCAGAACTTGTCATACCACATATTAAATACAAATACTGTAGGAGAAATTGAAATCAAATCATAATAATATATTTTTTGGGCTCAAGCCATGTCGTGCTGATGGAAGTTCCTTCATTAGTAGCTTCCTAGGTTATATGTGACTACAGTGATATATCCCAGAGAATTTACCGAAGGTACCCAGAATTCTAACTCCTGGAGCGAATATCCCTTAAAATTTTAAGAAGGGATATCGCGTAAGGACGTAAAGTCACATCTCATAGCAATCTGCACCCCAGATAGTTTTACGTTCGAGGAGGTGTGGCAAAAATAAAAGGGGGGGCCCTTCAAAGGCCATCCCCGTTCTCTACTACTATCGATAGTACAACAGCGCCATCCCTACGACAGTGGCCATTCCTTTTATTGTAGCGATTTCGCTCGGTGGTATTTTCCCGTGATTGAATTTTTCGATTGTTTAAAGCATTATTAATTATGCTTTCTTCATCCTCTTCCGCCTTTGGAAAGTAGAGTATCGGGTCTTTACTTTAAATATGTTTTAGCTCCTGTTTCACAATGAAATTAAGTATTTATTGTGTTTTAGAGCTAGGCCAGTTACTGGAGGCGCCATGGGTGCCGTCGTTCTTAGGCATGCGTTATTTAGTTAGCGGAACGACTTCCAGTTTTTAAATAGCTTTATTTAATTCTTGTAATTATTTAGCTATTTAGGCATTTATTCTTGTGAAGATTTGATTATGTGCATAATTATTTCATTTTTCCTCTGTCGATCGTATAGTTAGAGTTTCGGTGATTTAGGTAACCGAGAACTCGTCTAGCCTAGTTAACCTATCCTAGAAATTTTCTATACGTTCGACATTCCCCGATTACCCTTGTGTTTCGTATTCTAAGAACAGTAAAATCATTAATATAATTATATCTTATATAAACTATACAAACCCTCACACAAAAAAAAAAATAGTGTGCCTGAGTGTACCCTTAAGCAAGAGAACTCTAACCAATGACAGTAAAAGACCATGGTACAGAGGCTATGGCACTACCCAAGACTAGAGAACAATGGTTTGATTTTGGAGTGTCCTTTTCCTAGAAGAGCTGCTTACCATATCTAAAGTGTCTCTTCTAGCCCTACCAAGAGGAAAGAGGCCACTGAACAATTGCAAGTACAGTAGTTAACCCCTTTGGTGAAGAAGAATCTTTTGGTAATCTGAGTGTTGTCAGGTGTATGAAGAGAGAGCAGAATATGTAAAGAATAGGCCAGACTATTCGGTGTATATGTAGGCAAAGGGAAAATGAGCCACAACCTAAGAGAAGGATCCAATGTAGTACAGTCTGGTCAGTCAAAGGACCCCATAACTCTCTAGCGGTAGTATCTCAATGGGTGGTTGGTGCTCTGTCCAACCTACTACGTAAAAAACACTAGAAACGCTATAGACAAATAAACGAATTAAAAACTAGTCTGAACAATATCTGTAATTTCAAATACAGTGAATGAAGAGATAGTTATTCTCAGAGAATATTTGGAGACGTAGATATAAAAAAAGAGACAAATAAAAAGGTTGTTTATTCTGAACCATCCATAGCAATTAAAATAGCATTTGTATTTTCAAAGATTCTTTTCTGAACGAAAGTTACAAACTGCCAAAGCAATTAATACTTAACCCCAAACCCAAATAGCATGAATAATTGTTTTTGCTCGTTCTGGAATCGATTTAACGAGACGTTGGCAATAGTTGGGCAAATGTCTTAAATTTTCCCATTTAGAAACGGCATGATTGCTTTTTGAGTTCATTCATCCTGTAAATCTATGTCCTGACCATCGTTTCGCACACGTTTTCGCTAATATCTATGTCCCAACCTTTGCTTGGACAGTCTATGACAATAATCTCATGTTGTTCTAGGAACAATCCACCTGAATAAGTGGTTTGTGTGAATGCAGCTTTTA
>NC_090745.1:38506248-38536248 GCF_036898095.1 Palaemon carinicauda
ATGTGTCACACGATCGTACATAGTTACGACATTTCATTTTTTGTATGTATTTTTTGCCCGGAGTTTAAGTATATATAAATGAGTGTTCTGTAATAAAGTTAACTCAGTTGCTTTCATCCTGCATTTGAGTCACAACCTTCTCTCGGCCCGTCACATTGGTGGCCCCGGAAGTCGACTCGTTCCTCCCGCCTTCCACAACCCCTCGCCTCTCCGTCATTGGTATTATGGCGGACTCCATGGAAGTTGGTGCTGCCCTATTGAAACATTTGTCGTTCGCCAGCAAAGAGGCGTTTGCTTGGTTTCAGCGCGCAGAAGTCCAGTTCTGCATCAGGGGCGTGACTCGCTCAACCACCAAAGCAGATTGTGTTCTCGCGACGATACCCGAAGACACCTTCCCGAAAATATTTGACTGGCTTTGTGAACAAGGAGACACCCCAATAGCGTATGACTCCCTCAAAACATACCTTCTGCAGCAGTACTCACGGATGCCAGCCGCCTGTATAGCAAAGCTTTTTCAGCTTTCTCAACAACTGTTGGGGGACCAAAGGGCTTCACTCGCCCTCTGGGAAATGACCAGTATCGCTCGCTTGCAACCTGCCGCAGACGGCTCTCCTCGTGAGAAGAACCTACTTCGTGCCCTTTGGATAGGCTGTTTACCCGAACCTGTACGCGCTGCCATACCCGAGGTCGATAATTTACCCATAAAGGACTTGATGACCAAAGCCGACGCCCTTATGGACAACCACTTCACGACCTTCAAGACTTCCATTAATGCCTCCACTCCTGACAAAGGCGTAATGAAGGACGTTCCAAGCCACCATTTAATGTGTACGCCCGATAAATTCTGTTGAAGCATGACGTAGAAGATTTAGTATCTCGGTTAGATCTTATCCAAATCTATATAATGTTGCTAATGCTCTAAGAAAAGAGAAAGAAAAAACACATTAATATCAAGATTATCTCAAGAGGAAAAATACCAAAGCAGCAAGAAGAGCAAAAAATATTATAAATTGTTGTTCAGTGAAAGATTACCTCAGTAGTATTGCCCATAAACATAGTTCTTTTTTAAAAATTCCTTTTCTTTGCATTTCAATCAATTCTAATTTTACCATTTTTATAAATTATTTTCTTTTTTAAATGCTCATACTCAATTCTAACATTTTAAACTTTTGTTTTGATTTGTATTCTTTTGAATGTATACACATTTCCAAACAATATATTCTGTTAATTTGGATTTACGTAAAAAAAAAGTAAAGACTATTATACATTTTTTATTCGCTTGCCAAATTGTCATTATACCAAAGTATTTATAGACCAAAGGGCCTTTCGAACAAATTGCTTTTAGACTACGATGCAATAACTCCATTTACCATCGTGTTATTTTTTCTATTTATACTTGTACACTTTCTTGATTTCATTTTCCTTACTGGGTTCCTTTCATTATTGCCGCAGGTTCGTATCAGTAATTGAACTAGGAAGGAATCAGCATATTTGGACTTATACATCTGAAAAGGGTGAGGGTGTTATGTGGGAACTTTTAAAAAGGCAAATCGCAAAACACAGTGATCAGTTATCTGAAAATAACTGTTCACCAACAATCAAAAGCTTTGACTTCATTCTTCATTTTTCATTGATCTTATGCATACTGTTGCGTAAGAAAAGTTTTTGATACAGGGTTTTCCCATCCAGAACCAATTTAAAAGAGGCAATTGATAGGTGATCAACCGAGGTTCACCAATCGTTTTTTCTGCTTTAAAATGAAAACTGATACGGCATAAAAAATGGGTAAACCATTAATGTATTCCTTAACCTCGGTATTTCACAATCCTTTAAAGCAGGAGCTCTCAACCCTTTTTTCCGTTATGTACACCCTGAGTTATAAGACCATTTACCGGAACCACTAACAATCTAACATCGAACAAAATAGTAATTTAATGGACGAAATAAGATATTATCTTGATGAAACATTGATTTTCAAAATATTTTACAAAGATATTACACATGCAGGAGTGAAGCAGTATTTGCTTTATCAACTAATCCTGAACTTCAGTACTTTGAAAGCTGAGCCTGTTTGTTATAAACATGTTACTTAGTTCAAGGAGCATTATTGAACAGGTGAAATTTTAGGTCATGTTCCACATTAAGTCATGATTGATGTCTAATTTTCCTGGTCAGAAACGTTGAAAATCCTTCTTCACACAAATTTGTAATAGAGAACATCGACAGAGTTCAGAGCTATATCAGACACAAAAGGGTAAACGTCATTCATTTGGTCAGGGAAAGGATTTCAAATGCATCCTTTGTAAAAGATCCGTTCATCAAATCTACGAACTCTTCTTAATTATTATCTGGGAGAAGGTGCAGAATTACAGTGAATGGGTTTCTAATAAATTTGGGTCTCTCTCACTCTCTCTCTCTCTCTCTCTCTCTCTCTCTCTCTCTCTCTCTCTCTCTCTCTCTCTCTCTCTCTCTCTCTCTCTCTCTCTTTCTGAGCATATTCAACTATTTAAAATATTTTTTTCTCAGCCATCTAAGTAACCCTAGAAATAATTTTTAGAAACCCCAGGTTCAGAACCCGTCCTTAAAGAAATCGTTGGGTCAAGCTTCACCCTGTACCATTTTTTTCTTTTTTATTTCATCACACTCTTCATAGTTTTTCTTTCTAAAAATAATTCAAATATTGCCTAAATACTCCCATGGGAGCAAAAACCCCAGTTGTGAATAAGATATTTATTGCAAGTAAATAAAATAAAAAAATTAGTAAAAAAACTCCATAATTAAAGATTTAAAATAGATGTAAATCTAACCATGAATTTTTTTTATGTACTATTGCGGACAATAGTTTCTCCCTAATCCGGGGGAAAAGTCCTCACATCTTGGTAAGGGTAAAAGAGACTCTTTAGCTATGGTAAGCAGCTCTTATGGGAGAAGGCCACTCCAAAACCAAACTATTGTTCTCTAGTATTGTGTAGTGCTATAGCCTCTGTACCATGGTCTTTCACTGTCTTGGGTTAGAGTTCTCTTGCTTGAGGGTACTCTCGGGCACACTATTCTATCTTATTTCTATTGTTTTGCTAAAGTTTTCATAGTTTATATAGGGAATATTTATTTTAATGTTACTAGTCTTAAGTTATTTTATTTTTTCTTGTTTCCTTTCCTCACTGGGCTATTTTCCCTGTTAGAGCCCCTGGGCTTATATCATCCTACTTTTCCAACTAGGGTTGTAGCTTGGCAAGTAATGATGATAATAATCTACTGCTACCTTGTTGAACAGCGAGTTTATAGTGGCAGTAAACCACTCCACCATATATGTTAGCAAAAGAGCACTAGATCGTCCTTTTGCGTGAAAAGGGCCGATTTCTCTCTCTCTCTCTCTCTCTCTCTCTCTCTCTCTCTCTCTCTCTCTCTCTCTCTCTCTCTCTCTCTCCTATGTTAGTAAAGAAAATAAGGGAATAACAAATAATATATGTATTATTAATGATATGAATATGGGAAATATTTTAAGATCAAGAACAATGTTTGAATAAATCAGTCATATATAATATATAAAAGTAGAATTATGTCACCCTCCTCAACAGCAAAGTACTTACAAAAAGTTTGAACTTCTGAAGTTCCCCTAATTCAACTGCCTGGTTAGAAATGCCCTTACACAATCTGAGCGCAGCTGGAATTAAACTACTTGAATGCTGCATTTGTTGATATTTAATATCGCATATAATGGAAGTGATTACCGCACAAGAAGAGAAACCTGGTTCTCCCTTTGAATACGTCATAATAATACATTTTTTTTTTTTTTTAATCATAGCCGTTATCCTGTGTAATATCACGACATAAACACGTTGTTTCTTTCAGCACTTGGAACCATGTCTGACTTTATAACTAAAAGATTGAAATTCTGTTTGTATATTTCCATTTTATCTTGTAAATACAGAGCTATGAATTATAAAAAGTAAATAAAAGTTCATAAGGCGAACAGTATTACAATCATTATACAGCCACATCATGCAGATTGAATCTTGAAAGGATACCAGACATTGAGCACTATGAGCATCATCTTTAAAGTTTTTTTTTTATTGCATATGAAATTAGCATGCTTTAACGTTTTCCACATTTTACTTAATGTTTAAGTATCATATTATGAGTAATAGTGATTCAGTTTAAATTTATAATATTTTCACTTTAAATCTTTTTTTATTTTACCTTATATATTTGAGTGCCGTGTGTATTGTTGACCAACTGTAAATTCATTTTGCATGTACTATAAACAATGTTATATGGTATGCATCAGTGAATGGAATTAGAAGAAACAAAACAAAAGGGTTCCCTTTAGCTATTGATTCATTAAAAAACGAAACAGGAAAGTAATAGAAGTGAGTTCTATCCTAGCAGATAGTTATAAAATTTATTTACTACGCAAATTTATAACAAGCTAAATACTTTGGTATATTTATTAATATTAATAAAAGCTATCCAATTATATGCATTGTGACTAACCTAAACACATTTATATTATGATTATAACAGACGGTAAATATTTACATAAAGTTGAATTGTTACAAATAGAAACTGAATCATTATTCATACTATAGTGCATCCTTGTTATGAAGTCGGTTCTTGGCAAAGCAGATTGTCGAATTTCCTTGAATGTGACACTACCACTTTGACCACACATTATCAGGTTAAGGTCTCCATGTCTACCTACCAACAACCCATGTATATATGACACATATCATATTTATGTAGTGTTATGTTAAGTACTCGCATTCGGCCTTTTTTTTTTCTTAATCAGATTAACATGTCCCTACCTACTTATCCAAACCCACCATCTCTCTCTCTCTCTCTCTCTCTCTCTCTCTCTCTCTCTCTCTCTCTCTCTCTCTCTCTCTCTCTCTCTCTCTCTCTCTTCTCCGCTGCTATATCTCATTAATATTTGTTGAAGGTTAAAGGTATATAGTTTCAGTTCCAGTTTCCTCAGAATATATGCTCTCCAGATCGTCAGCTGGCCGAGCCCAATCCCCCACCATGATGCCCAACCACAGCAGTGGCCTTCCCAGTAAACAGCATAAAGTTATGGTCCCGGGCGGGGTTCGATCTGCTGCCATGAGAATGCTAGGAAAACATGTTACCACTGTACTAGCCAGAAGGTTGGGCAAGAATTTGCGATCCATGAAATTTCGTATTCCTGATTATGATTATTATCATTATCAATTGCTAAGCTACAACCCAAGTTGGAGTGTTCTTCTCCTAGAAGAGCGGCTTAACATAGCTAAAGATTCTCTTCTACCCTTACAGAGAGGAAAGTGGCCACTGATCAATTACCACGCAGTAACCCCTTTGAGGAAGAAGAATTGTTTGGTAATCTCAGTGTTTTCAGGTGTATGAGGACAGAAGAGAATCTGTAAAGAATATGCCATACTATTCGGTGTATTTGTAAGCAAAGGCAAATGGTCCGTAACCAGATTGGAGTATCCAATATAGTACTGTCTGGCCAGTCAAAGGACCCATAACTCTTTAGCGGTAGTATCTCAAAGAGTGGCTGGTGCCCTAGCCAACCTACTATACTAATCTCTGGCACCGTCATTCACTTATCTCTTTATGTATGTTGTATGATATTTTTCATAATTGTGTTCAATCTTTGAGTTTAGATCCTCTCTTACACTATTATCCAAAACGTAATACTATATATGCAGTTAATTTTAAGAATAATGCCTTCATCATAAGTCATCATATTACACAGTATTCTAGAAGTTTTATTCCACCTATGACTAGATTTTGGAATGATCTTCCTAATCAGGTAATTGAATCTTGGAACTTCAGAAGTTCAAACTGTCAGGGAATGTTTTGACAATGAACAGGTTTGCACAAGTTTCTCTTCAGAGTTTATGTACGACAAATGTTTTTTAACTTATTTACTGATCTGAAATTATTTTATATTAATCATTCAATATATCTCATGCTGTTTGGACCCTTGGCCTACAGCAACATGCTTTACCAACTCGGGTTGCAGCTTGTGAAGTAATAAGGATAATGATAATATATATATATATATATATATATATATATATATATATATATATATATATATATATATATATATATATATATATATATATATATATATATATACAAAATGATAGATAGGTAGATATATATATTATCATCATCATCCTCATCACTATCTCTGCCGTTGCATATTGGCACCATTTGTCTCTCTCTCATGAGCTATCATATCAATACTTCTTCTTTCATTATCTCCTACTTCACACGTCATATCCTCAGCCATGTAGACCTAGGTCTTCCAACTCTTCTTGAAAGTTTGGTGAACTAATCACTCTTAGGGAGTGGGGAAGGAGCATGCCCAAACCATCTCCATCTACCCCTCTCTCTTATATTTTCATTTCTAATCCTTTCCTGCTATTTACCTCCCATTATTCTTCTGAGAGTATTGGTCTCAAATATACAAAATCCTTAATGCCACGACTCATATCCATACAGCAACTGATATATAGCTAGATTTCTATATATAAATTCAGAATATTTAGATTCGAAATTTTACTTAACCTAGCTATTGTTTGATTTGCTTTTTTCAACCGTTCATTAAACTCAAATACTAAAGATCCAATATTAGAGATCATAATTTCTAAATATTTAAATGATTTCCCCTCATAAATCCTTTTTCCTTCTAATGATATTTGATCTTGCATTGCATATTCCGCTCTTATCATCTCTTTCTGCCATCTATTTATCTTGAGTCCAACTTCAGGATATATTTCATACATCTCGGTAAGAAAAGCTTGCAAGTCCTGTTGTGTTCTGCAGATAAGGACAGCATCACCAGCATACTCTAGGTCAGCTAATTGCCTGGTATCAATTCATTCAAATGCATCTTCACCCTCCTCAACTGTTTTATGCATTGAAAAATCCATGAGGAGGATAAACAGCATAGGTGACAACACATTCCCTTGGAGTACTCTTCAGTTCACTGGAATTTCGTTTGATAGGACTCCACTAAAACTAACTTTGCCCTTGCTCTGCTCATGAACAGACTTAATCAAATTAACATATTTAAGAGGAACTTCATAATAACTTAGGACTCTCCACAAAATTGGCAGGCGCAAACTAACAAAGGTTTTTTCATAGTCCACAAAAGCCATCAAAAGTTGATTTCTATATTTTACACATTGCTGTACCACATGTCTTAAGATAAAAATTAGGTTAGTACAACTCCTACCTTTAACAAATCCTGCTTGTTCATCTCTCAGATTTTTTTTTTCAGTCTTTCTCTCTAGTCTCTCTAGAATGAGCGTACTATATATTTTCTTGAAAATTTATGTAATTGTGATGGCTCTATGATTATTGCAACCAGTAAGATCTTCTTTTTTTTTGCCATTCTCACCAATGCTCGTAGATCCCTATCATCAGGTTTTGCCTCTTCACACCACATACTACAAAATAATCTTTTAAGTATTCTGGGAATCAATTCATTTTCGGTAATTTCATCTCAGCAGTTATTCCATCGTATCCAGGGGCTTTCCAACTCTTGGATTTTTAATGATAGCATTGACTTCAACCACGCTGAAATTATTCATGGGAACATGAAGGTCTTCCTCAGCTCTAGGTATAATAATCAAAGTATTACCTTCATATCTCTTAATTATGACCTCACTAAAGTTTTCCATCTAACGTTGCCTTTCTTCCTCTTCTGTTGTTATAACAGATCCATCTCTCTTTTTGATAGAGATATGCTTCTTCCTCTTTGCCCTTGTAGAGCTTTCAATAATAATTGAATGAGCAATTCTTACACCATAGCCACTCCCTGAATGCATACCCTTTCTTTTGACCTCGCTATCAAGACTAAAATACTTACCATGCTCTCTACCTTGCAATTTTCATTACTTCTTCGAAAACTTTCAACAATCAATTCCTGTTTTTGTCTCCTTTTAATAGTATCCTTAGTATCTTTTGATATCCAAAGTTTTCTCCTTGTAACTACATGTGGCAAAACTTCACTAGCAACTTATTGATATATGTTTTTGATATCACACCATTCTTTAATGATTGTCTGCTCTTCATCTCTTAAAGTCTCTACGACTGCAAATCAATTCTTACATACAATTGTAAAGGTTTCTCTGTACTTCTAGAAGTTTAGCTGTATCAAACCAAGGTATTATATCTACATTTCAGTGTGGAAATGAGGAGCTCAGAATCACTACCAAGGATCTGGCAGTAATTTTAGTAGTCTCAAAGTGATTAAGCGTTAAAGATGCTGTCCGAGCAAAGATTTGTCAGTATAATTTTTGTGTGCTATCTGCACCTCCATAGATTCTTACATTTCTCGGAGTCCTCCTTCTCTTTATATTAATGGCTATGTGATCTATTTGATTTCTCTAACTACCAAAGGGTGAAGTCCATATATATTCGTGGATGACTTTGAGATGGAGAAGAGTAACTCCTATAACAATATTTTTTGTTGATCAAAAAAAATAAAATGTGTCCCATTTTCATTTGCAACTTTCTCAAGATCCCCAATGTCCATCACATTTTCAATACTTTGATTATTCCTTTAATTTTAACATTGAAGTCACCTTTTACAATTTTCATATCTCTCTCTGGGATCTCATTTAATACACCCTGCAGTTCTTCATATTATTCATCATTTCTTTCTTCAGGTTAATTATTTTTTAGTGAATAGCAAACTACAATCAACATATTGCACGGCTTCGATTAAAAATTTGCAGGTA
This sequence comes from Palaemon carinicauda, assembly GCF_036898095.1. NCBI lineage: Eukaryota > Metazoa > Arthropoda > Malacostraca > Decapoda > Palaemonidae > Palaemon > Palaemon carinicauda. Next base: position 38,514,990 of record NC_090745.1, read on the forward strand.
ACAATCTACTATTTAAAGCTCTCCCTTCCATTTATGCGTTTTCTTCTCTTTGTGTCATCATCATTCCTACCCCTCATTTTCCAACTCCATCTGTTCTTCCTGATTAGATGTATATATTGCATTGGTCTATAATTTCCCTAACAATCTCCCTTCAATGTGTTTCACTTAGAGCCAAGATACCCAAACTATATTTTATGAATTACTTTTCCCCTTGCTGTAACTTCCCAATCTAATTCATGATTTTAACATTACAATTATCAAATTCAGATTTTTCTTTAGTATTTATAAACCAATAGATTCTTAGACCCCTGCTATGCCTGTGACTAGGGGCCACTTAGTCTTTTTCGCATCTCATAGACTGACTAAATCATTGGCTAAATTCGGGTAAGGATAGCCAGTTCCTTGTAGTATGGAGTGCCTATCTAACTAAGGCATGTGATCCCTGCTAGTCCATATTAATTCCAGTAAGATAATATATATGTATATATATATATATATATATATATATATATATATATATATATATATATATATATATATATATATATATATATATATACATATATATATTTACCCGGGAAGAACAGATGGAGTTGGAAGATAAGGGGTAGGAATAATGATGACACCAATAGCATAAAAGGCATTAGTGGAAATGAGAGCCTTAAATACTAGAATGTTACTTGTAAAGTATGAATCAAAGCTGTGCAATACGAATCCTATAATTTTCTATGACCCAACAAATGAATCCCCTGAAGAAAAGAAAGATGAACTGCAGAGTGTAATAGATGAGATCTCAGAGAAAGATATGAAATTGATTGGTGACATCAATGCTGAAGTTGGAAGGAATAATGAAGGTATAGAGAAAGTGAGGGGTGTTGAAAAAAAAAATCTTACTATTGGAGGTACTCTTTTCCCAATAAAAGGCCATCCACTGATATACAGAGACTTCACCATGTGGCAATTACAAAAATCAAACAGATCACATAGCCATTAAAAAAGAGAGAAGGAGGAATCTGAGAAATTTAATAACTTATGGAGGTGCAGATATTGGTAGTGATCACCAGCTCCTCAATGTCACACAGAAATTAAAACTTAAAGCATCCAACAAAAATGTAGATAGAATACCTAGGTTAGATACAACTATGCTTCTTGAAGATGTGCACAGAGAAAAATTTGCAATTGAATATAGGAATAGATATGCAGTCTTAGAGATTTCAAGAGACGAAAAGCAGATAATGAATAAAAAAAGGGTGGGGTATGAAGAACATATGTCAGTCAGTTTGTAGTGAAGTTCTGGCCATGCAATTTCAAGGAGAAATCCATGGATAATTAATGATACTGTGGATACTATAAAAAAGGAGATCAAGACAAAAATTGATTGTCGGAAGTTTTTGAGGAAGTAATGAAAATTAAAGGTAGAGCATGTTAAGTATTTCATTATTGATAGTGACGTCAAAACAAAAGCCAGGAATGACTGGAGAGATACTTATACAGGAAAGCAGATGAGGATGACAAAGCTATGGATTTGAGTAGTGAATGTGGTTTAAGAAATAATCATAGTATTATTAACGAAATATCTAATGGGGCAAAGAAGAAGCATTTACCAATCTAAAAGAGAGGTTACTTTGTTATAACAACAAAAGATGGAGAAAGCCAACGTCGGATGAAAAACTTTAGTAAGGTCATGCATAGGAGATATGGAGAATAAATTAAGTGTGTTTGAAGTCGAAAATGTCATTAAAGAATTAATGTGAATGAAAACCCTGGATACGATGGAATATCTGCTGATATAAAATTGGCCGAAAATTAAGTGGTTCCCAGAATACTTACAAGATTATTTTGTAGAATGTGGTGTGGAGAGGAAAAACCTGATGAAAGGGAGCTAGGAGTATGGTGAAAGTGACAAAAATACAAGGTTTGACTTACTGCAATAATCACAAAGGCATCACACTTACGTCAGTTGTCATGAAAATATATAGTATGCTCATTCTAATGAAACTTGAGAGACCGGTTGATGAAAAGCTGATAAAAGAAGAAGCAGGATTTAAAAAAGGTAGAAGTTGTACTGACCAAGTTTTCATTTCAAGTCATGTGATACAGAAATATATAGAATATAGAAATCCACCTATGGCATTTGTGGACTTTGAATATAATTTTGATAGTGTGTACCGGAGAATTTTGTGGTGAGTCCTACTTTATTATGGAGTTCCTCTTTAATATGTAAATCTGATTAAGTCTGTTCATGAGCACAGTAAGCGCATATTGAAAGATAATGAATTTCCAGTGAACAGTGGAGTACACCAAGGAATATGTTGCCTATTATGTTGTTTATCCTCTCTCAGGGATTTCTTAATACATAGATCAGTTGGGGATGGTGGAGACAGATTGAACTGGATTGATAAAAAGGAAATTAGCTGACTTAGAGTATGCTGATGATGCTGTCCTTATTGGCAGAACACCACAGGGCTGGCAATTTTTTTTAGCCGGAATGCATGAAATATCACATGAAGTTTGGCTAAAGATAAATAGAAGAAAGACAGAGATGATGAGAATGAATATGCAATGGATGATGAAATAACATTGGAAGGAGAAGTATTAATGAGGTGTAATCGTTTGAATATTTAGGAACTATGATCTTTAACACAGGATCTTTAGAATTTGAGGTTAATGAAAGATTGAAAAAAGCAAATCAAACTTTAGCTAGGTTAAGTAAAATTTAGATATCAAATCACCTGAAATCACACAAAATAATCAGGCTATATATCAGTTTAGTGAGATCGGGGTTACTGTATGAATATGAGTCGTGATATGACAATGAAACAATATCCAACAGATTTTGTTGATTTGAGAACAAAGCACTCAGAAGAATAATGGTAGTTAAATGGCAGGAGAGGATTAAAAATGAAACTATAAGAGAGATCACTATTTTGCCTTATGTGAAGGAAATCATAGTGTGGGGTAGAAGGAGAATGTTTGGGCATGCTCTTCGCACTCCCAAAGACAGATTAGTTCACCAAACTCTTAACTGGGCTCCACAAGGCACCAGAAGAGTTGGGAGATCCAGCCCTATATGACTGAGGACTATGGAACGGAAAATAGATGATGAATATAGAAGTATTGTTTTTAAAGCTGAAGATAGAGACGACTGGCGAAATTTAACCGAAGCTATTTCTGTGAATAGGCACAGTAGATGATGATGATATACACACAAACACACACACACACACACACACATATATATATATATATATATATATATATATATATATATATATATATATATATATATATATATATATATATATATATATATATATATATATATATATATATATATATATATATATATATATATATATATATATATATATATATATATATTATATATAAATATATATATATATATATATATATATATATATATATATATATATATATATATATATTATATATACATATATATATATATATATATATATATATATATATATATATATATATATATATATATATATATATATATACATACCAAAAAGCACACATTAAATCATGAATCACACTGAGAATAAATTAGTTATTGGGGACGCCACCTCCATGATTGACACCTGTTAGCATATTTTTTAGCAGTAGCCCCAAATCTAGAGTGGTAGTAGCACAATGGATAGCAACAGGCATCATCCAATGGCTGTTGAGTACGTTAGTTGGGGTCTGAGCATTGAGCTGCATAGATGTGTGATGGGTAACTTGATCACTGACCAAGTATCCCCCATACATCCTATTGCATGGGGGATTCCCTTTGTTCACAAAAAAACACAACAGTGACTTGTGGTCAGCTTTGCTGCTTGAGTGGGTCGTGCCCTTGATGCTGAACTGATCCTTCGGGCAATCAAACTAGGCAACTGCATCTTTACTGGTGAAGGCTATGATTCCAATTGTGGCTGCATGAACAGAGGAGTCGGAGTTGGAGATGGATATAAGAGGACGATACAGCAAATAAAGTGGTGAGTTGAGATGCAGGCTGAGTGTTTGACACATCCCTAACATAACCAATGTGACAGGACTGGAGAAGGAATTAATAATAAGAGAGCTTCCGAACAAATAACTTTTTTTAGTGACAACAAAGTCATTCATAGGCACACTTACTCATACGAGGATCACAGTTGCACATGTATTCACAACGAATTATAGGTTTGAAATCTGTTGTTTCATTTAACATTTGGCAAATGTTTTTTCTTGTTAGCTATTCTATCTATCTACAAAAGAACCTGCCCTAAAATTTGTGTGGTAACAAACATAAAGAAAAGAACAAAATGTGAATTTTTTTTCTATTTGTTTCTCCCAACCTGAGAGCCGACCCTCCCCCTTTCTCCGCAAGCGAAGCTACAGATGCTGAATCCCCTAATGCTGCTTCCTCAGTAGTTACCAAGGCGAGTGGAGGAAGCAACAGGACCTATCAGAACTTGTCATACCACATATTAAATACAAATACTGTAGGAGAAATTGAAATCAAATCATAATAATATATTTTTTGGGCTCAAGCCATGTCGTGCTGATGGAAGTTCCTTCATTAGTAGCTTCCTAGGTTATATGTGACTACAGTGATATATCCCAGAGAATTTACCGAAGGTACCCAGAATTCTAACTCCTGGAGCGAATATCCCTTAAAATTTTAAGAAGGGATATCGCGTAAGGACGTAAAGTTACACCTCATAGCAATCTGCACCCCAGATAGTTTTACGTTCGAGGAGGTGTGGCAAAAATAAAAGGGGGGGCCCTTCAAAGGCCATCCCCGTTCTCTACTACTATCGACAGTGGCCATTCCTTTTATTGTAGCGATTTCGCTCGGTGGTATTTTCCCGTGATTGAATTTTTTTATTGTTTAAAGCATTATTAATTATGCTTTCTTCATCCTCTTCCGCCTTTGGAAAGTAGAGTATCGGGTCTTTACTTTAAATATGTTTTAGCTCCTGTTTCACAATGAAATTAAGTATTTATTGTGTTTTAGAGCTAGGCCAGTTACTGGAGGCGCCATGGGTGCCGTCGTTCTTAGGCATGCGTTATTTAGTTAGCGGAACGACTTCCAGTTTTTAAATAGCTTTATTTAATTCTTGTAATTATTTAGCTATTTAGGCATTTATTCTTGTGAAGATTTGATTATGTGCATAATTATTTCATTTTTCCTCTGTCGATCGTATAGTTAGAGTTTCGGTGATTTAGGTAACCGAGAACTCGTCTAGCCTAGTTAACCTATCCTAGAAATTTTCTATACGTTCGACATTCCCCGATTACCCTTGTGTTTCGTTTTCATCCATTGGAGACTGATACCTCCTAGAATGATATGAAACTTCTCACGTCTCTTTGGAGACTTAAGGGTAATCCCTTTTCCCTCTGAGTGTAGCCTCAGGCTACAACCCTAGTAGCCGTGCCTGAATTTTATTCAGACATGGCTAATATGGGGTTTGGTTTCTGCCTATTCCCTTAACCTTTGGTTGTGGATATACCAGGAGGTTTTGGGATTTAGTCAGAATCTCAGAGTATTTAGTCTTATGTCGACGACCTGCCGGCAGGGTGAGTTGGTTGTAGGATACCTTCATTCCCCTGCCGACAAGGTTGCTGACAATGGAGGTTTGCCCTCCATAGTCGCATTAGAGTTATGGTAGTATACCATCTTCTCCTTGCGACTGGAAGATTAGACCTGTGCCACAGTTCCCTGGGCTAAGAGTAATTCTCTTTTAGCCTAGGATAACCTGGCACTGGAACCCTGTTTCTCCCTTGTTGAGAGGAGGCGGCAGTGCGGCCACCCCCTTAACTGTGTCGGCAGTCTCTGGGTTGGAGAACTGAGTCTCTCCTGGCACCTGGATTATGTCGATACCAATACAGAAACAAAGTTCCTTTTATAGGTGGGTGGTCTGACAAGTGTGTCAGTTCCTTTCACAGACGTTACAGGACCCTTTTCCCCTACCCCTCTCTCCTTTTTGATGGTTGATCCATTGTCTTTTTATGCTGACATCCTGCAACCTTACCATTGCGGTAGGGTGCTGGAGCCAGCCAGACTCCCTCTCCTATCTTGGCTGGCGGCAGGACTACTGCCGCCTGCCGGCCTGGCCGACAACCAAGATGGCTGCGGCAGTCATGGACTGTCGGCGGCTGCCGACATTTCCGGCGGCTGCCAACGTTCCCGGCGGCTGACGGCATGATAGCCATTTGCCGGCCTGGCCAGCAACCAAGATGGCTGCCGGCAGTCATGGACTGTCGACGGCTGCCGACGTTACCGGCGGCTGACGGCATGATAGCCTTTTGTCGGCCTGGCCGGCAACCAAGATGGCTGCCGACAATCATGGACTGTCGGCGGCTGCCGACATTCCCAGCGGCTGCCGGCATTGCCAGCGGCTGCCGACATGGCTGGCAGCTGACGGCACATTCGCTAGCTGCCGGCATGGCTGGCAGTTATGTCCATGATGGCCGTGAGTGGGTAGTCCCTTCTGTCCCCAAGGTTATTCAGTCTTCACTTGGACTGTTGCTATATTTTCTGTTGCCTGCGTGCTGCCGGGAAAGTCAGTGCGGACTCGGTAGGCAGCGCGCCGACTGTACTTGTACTGACAGCGGGTTGCGGGCAACAGCACTGTAGCTATATAGAAGCCTGAATGTTACATTCTCCCCTTCTATTAGAACCTTCTTTCGGAAAAAAGGCAGTCTATTAGACTTTTACTTCCTTAATTACTGTATACATTTACAGTAAAGGATAGCCCTTTTTTCCATACGGTCTCTCTCTCGGTCTCGCTAGTTCTGCCGGGTATTCCGGTAAGTCCTAGCTATACCGGCAACATGCTAGATCAACTACAGTATAGGTTATACAGATAGCCAGTATATCTCAGTATAGTATATACTGTAGATAGAAAACTACTATATTTCTTGTACTAGTAGTTATTTCCAATATATTTTGGATATCCAGCTCGGGCATTTGCTGAGCCTAATCCTATATTGAATGAATATGATTTCTTCAATATCCTGATTGGAAATCAGTTTAGGATTACCCTATAATATTAGATACTTCAAGGCAAGAGTTATACACTCCTAACCTTTAAAAAGTACAGCCTTTTCTTGAGTCTCCCTGATCAGGAAACTCTATAATTTAATATAGTAGGAAGACTACAGCAAATGACCTGAGTCGGATATACTAATATATGTCTTTAATTTTCTAGTCCATCTGGCTTTATGCTGGATGGACCCTTCTGTCTTATGCTGCCTGGTAGGCAGCATAATGACTAGATTACAGTACATAGGTACAGTAGTCGATAATTTGCTATATAGACTTACTGTATTTAGAAAACTACAGTACCATGATACAGTAGTATTTTCTAGCATACCTTGGGTATCCTTCAGCGCGTTTTTATGCTGATACCGCTAATATATTGAAGGAATATTTTCTTCAATAGTCTGAATTAGAATCAGTCATCCTGACCCCGAAGTATTAACATTTTTTGGGGGGGGGACAGTTACTTGATTCTTCTCTACCCCTAGGGGTAAGAACCCTTCTACTTGGATTTTCTCAACAGAGAAAGCTCCATGTAGTTAATACTGAGGGGAAGTTGCAGCATTTGCTCGTGGGGGTACACAAGTATGAAATCTCCTACTATCCCTTTATAGCTTAATATCCTAAGATATTCTGTTGTAGATGACATTTACATTTTGATTATCAGTGTAATAATCCCTTGTATACTCATTTGGTTTTCCTTTCTTTACAGGAGGAACACCAGATATCTTGTGCTGCGGTCCCCTGCAAAGCCAAGAGTAAGGACTTTTACAGTCATAATACTTGCAGATTGCATGCCCTCTGCAATATTATTTCCGGATCCCTACATTATTGGAACCCACAGGGTTGCAATATATGTAGAACATTGATGTCTGAAGGTTTTGATAATCCCAAGTCTACAGACTCTAGGGATATAGCTCAGTATAAATTACGTAACTGGGTGAGAGGCTTCCGAAAGATCTCTCCAGGAGCTTTCCTACCTAATGATAGGATGCGTAAGCTATTATTTCCAAAGCTAAGTGAGGAAATAGTAGTGCCTCAGGAGCCAACTACATCCCCTGATGACTAGAAAACCTTTGGGATCGAGGGCAAGAAGTGCCCTAAGGTAGAAGAGAAATATGTTGTGTCGGACTTTCCTCCGCCTATGCCAGCTAAAGAGCCACCGATGTCAACATCTTCATCTTCTACCCCTCTATTGGATAATGTGGTGACAGTTATGTATCCAACTGAAGAATCAGATAGAGAGCTTTGGTAAACAAAGCAAAAAGCAGGAAGTAAAACACAAGATAGAACCTTGTAAGCCTTCTCTTGTTGCTTCCCACGGGTCAGTCAAACGACCCATGAATCAAGACCTTCCTACATGCTCCATAACCAATCCCTGGAGGTTTGCGGAGCAGATGTCGATTTCAAATGGCAATCTCTACATCTCAGAGAAATTAGGTGCTGTTCCTTTGGACAAAATCCAATTTTGCCCAAGCTTTGATGCTTTCCCTAATTGTTGGGTTCGACTGTTGTATGAACCAAAGTCAGGAAAAGGAACGGAACAAAAGGAGGTCATGATTTTTTACCATAGTTAGGCACAGACTATCCTTTCAGGTAATCTGAAGAGGGCGGGTTATTCAGAGACGAAGGTATTCTCACTGAATAACAGACACCCTTCGTTTCTTGCTCCTACTTCACTCGCTTTCCCCTTTATGGGGAAGGCATTTACTTCGGATACCAAGGCTGTAGAAGCGGGTGAACCATGTCCTACACTCGATGAGTGCAAGCCTTTGTCACTAGCCTTTCCTAGTCAGGAAAAGGATTGGAAGGAAGTCCATTTGACATTTTCGGCAAGAAAATTAGACAAAGATGTCGCAAGTCGACAATGCAATGTATGTCTCCCTATTTTGTCCGATTTGCTCTTGTTTAATGAACTCGAGTCAAAGAAGAGACTTGCGACATCCCTTTCTCTACAAAACTACATAGAGTTGTGTTCAACCTATGAAAACACCCCAGGCATGCTCATGGTCATAGCCAAAATGCATATGGCTACCTTGGTAAAGGACCTTTACGCCTTTGTGAAGGCTAGGAGAGCATGTAGGGAGTTTGTGTTTGCTGCTGCAACAGTGAAACACGAAACAAGGAAGCTAATATCTTCCACCATCTGGGGTAAAGACCTCTTCCCACAAGAGGTCATTAAGGAAGTAATTAAGAATGCCACCATGGAGAACATAAGTCTTCTCCAGAAATGGGGCATTCCCTCAAAGAGAAAATCTTCTGTGGTTGTGGGTCCCCAACCTAAAAAGAAGATAAAAATTACTGGAAATATTCCAGTGACCACAATGCTACAGGCAAGTGGTCAAAAGTCTAAACCTGCTGATTATTCGAAGCATAGAGACGCTTCGGCTAGGAGGAACTTTCCCTCAGGATTGCAGGACCTTCGATCCTTTGGTCCAGAGCCTATACAAAATGAGCCATTGGTGGGAAACAGAAATGTCCCTACTTTCGTCGTCTTACCTTCTCCTACAGTTCAAAACCCTCCTGGAGGAGTATACCTGAGAGCTGTAGAGCATACAGGTAGTAAGAGAGCTATGGCTCGTCGAGTTCCAGGGAAGGCCATTTTCCGTTCACGAGAAGGACTCGAGAAATCTCCGAGTCATTCTGAACCTGTCGCCACTCGACAAGTTTATAGTAAACTACAAGTTCCGAATGTTAATCGTTCTGAATATATGGACCTTGTTCCAATTAAGGGTGTTCGTAGTCTTACCAGACCTGAAAGGTGTCCCCCGGATCCTTCCAGCCAACCACCCCCCTTCCTCCTATCTAGGATTCATGTCACGAAGGGTAATATTCATCCTAGAATAGATACATATCAGACTCACAGTCCTAAGTATCTTCATATAGATGACCCGGTTCCTGGGACATTGCAGATGCAAGACTTGCCCCTAGAAGTCTCGACTTTCCCCATATCTATGGTTTCGATGGCTAAGAAACCATCGAAGCTTTCAGTCACATCAACTCAATTTCCTCTTGGGGATTTAAAAGGAGCTCACAAGGTCCGTCAAGAGACTCAGCTGATCGATCAGATTCCCGAAACGCTAGCAAGGGAAAACGCTAAACTTTCCCTGGTTCGCAATTCTGACAGACCTTGTACAATGAGCACATCGGAAGGATGCGTTAAGGTTCTGGAGAAAACACGCATCAAATGCTTGAAGAGATCAAATATGACTTCACAATCGAACATCTCGTACAGTTCTGGTGAAGTTACCCATCTCTTTCTTAAAGGAATGGCACCTAACAGCAGTTCACTTACAACTGATCCACGAGGTGACAGTGGATGCTCTATCTCAATCCAAGGAGATAGAGCTGGAATGGTCCATAGACGCAGTCACATTCCATCCCAGATGGGAACAAGTCCCGGAACTGCAGCTCGATCTTTTCATCACGAGCATCTTCAAGATAGTACCTCATTAAATAGCCCCTTACGAGGATCCTCTAATGAGGCTCATAGACTAGATGAGGCCGGTCCTAGTTCCGATCCTAGCTATATTTCTGAAGATTCAAAGATAAACTGCCTTAGGTTTATCACGGAGAACCCAAACCCTTCATTTCACGAATTTCTTGCCCTAGCGGTTAGAAAGAGGTTTGGGATCTCAGAAGGCAATATAGAATTCTTAGAAGAATACAAGGCTAAGTCTACTAGAAGACAATATGAGTCTTCCTGGAAGAAGTGGGTGGAGTTTGTTAAATCAAAAGGACCAAAAGAAATTTCTATGAACTTCTGTCTGTCCTTCTTTGTCCACCTTCATAGCCAGGGATTGGCGGCCAATACAATAAATACGTGCAAATCGGCCTTGACTAGACCTCTCCTATATGCCTTCCAAGTGGATCTGGCAAATGAAATCTTTAACAAGATTCCGAAAGCATGTGCTAGACTTAGGCCTGCAGCACCACCAAAGCTCATCTCTTGGTCTTAGGGCAAGGTCTTATATTATGCCTCATCGGTGAACAATGAAGATTGTTCTCTTAAGGATCTAACCCAAAAGGTTATTTTCCTGTTTGCAATAGCCTCTGGGGCTAGAATTAGTGAAATAGTGGCTCTATCGAGAGATGAGGGCCACATTCAGTTCACAGATTTAGGAGAACTGAATCTCTTTCCTGATCCACCATTTCTCGCTAAAAACGAGCTACCCACTAAGAGATGGGGTCCCTGGAGAATCTGTCCTCAGAAGGAAGATGTCTCTCTATGTCCTGTAGAGTGTCTAAAGGTCTATCTTCGTAGAACTTCAGACTTCAGGGGAGGACAGCTCTTTAAAGGAGAAACTTCGGGATCAAATTTATCTCTAAATCAACTAAGGGCGAAGCTCACCTACTTTATTCGTAGAGCGGATCCGGACAGTACTTCCGCAGGTCATGATCCGAAAAAGATTGCTTCATCACTGAACTTCTTTCAGTACATGGACTTTGAGCGTCTGCGTTCATACACTGGATGGAAATCATCCAGAGTGTTTTACAAACACTATGCAAAACAAGTGCATGAACTGAAACACTTTGTAGTGGCGGCAGGTAGTGTATTAAAACCTGCCCCCTAATTTTTGTGATAAACTATTTTTGGGTTGGGTCCTCACTTGTCCATGGACATGCACTGGATAAGAATTATCCAGGATGTTCTACAAACACTATGTTATGCTAGTCCATGATCTGAAGCAATATATGGTGACGTCAGGTAACTTATTTACTCTGCCGTTTATTCTACGATGAACAGATAATTGACTGGGACTGTCAGTTAAGGGGAGAGGAAGTCATCCTTTTTAAATATGTCTTCTTTTATTTAAGTGTTACCATGGTAACACTAGCTCTGTTCTAAAATCCCAGGTGTGGAATTATACAGATAGCTCTAGTTCCAGTGTATGAAGTACATAGTGCAGTTAATGGTAACCAGTACAGGTATTATGAAAGGCTATTATATTTTATCTTCTCTTCAATCTAAGAGTGGCATTTCTTGACTTCATTCCTTCAAGAAAGAAATACGATTCCTGTACTTGTTTCAAGTATAATCCCATTGTCAGACTACATTCGTTTTGTTAACCATCTCTTGTAGTCATTTATTAGAAATAAATGTCTATTAGAATGTAGTGCGTCCACCTTCACCAGACAATTGCATCTATACATGCCAGACTTTTTACCTACCTAGAATGCATCCTTCACATATTTGTATGCATCAAAGTTTAGACATAAGAGACACTGATGTCATTTTGGCCAAATATACATCTTGAGACTATTTGTATATCCAGTGTGTACTTAAGTTTGGTCATACTTTTTATGTTAACCTTGAAATCCCTTTTCAACTGTCTAGATGACTCTTCCCTGTAGGAGGTAGGAAGCACTAACATTGTTCATGATTAGTGATGATGACATATAACGGTATTGTCACTAGTCTCATATGGTCAGTATGACCATTGAAAATGTTGATATAAGGTTTAGGCACTGATGGAAAATCCACAGATACATTAATGATCTGGTATGCTTCCATCAGCACGACATGGCTTGAGCCCAAAAAACGGATTTTGAGTGAAGCGAAAAATCTATTTTTGGATGAGATAGCCATGTCGTCCTGATGAACCCACCCATCTCTTCTGTAGAAGAGATCTTCAGTTTCCCTCATGTAGTGCTGTATCTGTAACAGCCTATGCTCAATGCTACATGGAATGGCCACTATCGTAGGGATGGCGCTGTTGTACCATCGATAGTAGTAGGGAACGGGGATGGCCTTTGAAGGGGCCCCCCTTTTATTTTTGCCACACCTCCTCGAACGTAAAACTCTATCTGGGGTGCAGATTGCTATGAGGTGTGCCTTTATGTCCTTACGCGATATCCCTTCTTAACATTTTAAGGGATATTTGCTCCAGGAGTTAGAATTCTGGGTACCTTCGGTAAATTCTCTGGGATATATCACTGTAGTCACATATAACCTAGGAAGCTATTAATGAAGGAACTTCCATCAGGACGACATGGCTATCTCACCCAAAAATAGATTTTTAGCTTCGCTCAAAATCCGTTATTCAAGTTCGAGTTATGTGTTTTTCATATAAAACGTTTAATTTCCCTCAGCAAACACACTCATATGGAATCTGTATAATCCTGTGTAAGAAACTTTTACCAACATTTATGAACGTAATTACTAGGTCACAGTCACAGTAAAAAATGAGATAAGATTCAACTTATATGGAGTCCTTCACAGTAATGATTTAAATGCTTATAAATGGACTGAATCTTGCTTAAAATATATAAATATATAATTCCTAAATATCAATAAATTATATAGCTTTAGTATATAGGGTTGATGTACATCTTATGATAAAATACAAATCATTAGGCTTAATTTCATCACTACATTTAATGAAACTAATCTACATTGGTTTTGTTTCTCATATTGGTCATATTTTAGATAATTAACATTATTTCCTTAAATATGATAATAAATAGTTTTAAAAATCGATATTCAAGAATTATTTTTAATTGGTGACACTACATGAAAATAAGGATAGCTGTTTAAGAATATATCTGTAATTCCAGGCTTCGGTTCGTAAAAGGGTTTTCTCTGGGCTAAGTTTTTTTTTTTTTAATACAAAATACATTTTTGTGCAACTCAATGAAAAGGCACTACACGTCTCTACGTCCATGTTCTTAGAGATAAACACGGGGATAAATATTTAGATCTGCATCGTATTACGGCTGAAAGATAAATACAGTGATATTATGTAATTATTTTGACCATCTTAATTACTTAATTAAGTTCGATATCTTCTTTTTTTTAGGTCGTAAGAATAAAAGTGTCCTAGTATCATATGCCTCTACAAGAATGGCTTAGGCGCATCATTTGAATTGTTTGTCATCGACACTGATGATAATTATAACTGAAAAAAGGACCACAGTTCACAATTATTCCATTCCGATTTTTCCAGTCATCGTAAAATAACTCAATGTTACAGGCAAAATTTTAAGCCTCAACCGTTACCACCAATTTCTTCATTTACCTTTAATACGAATGTGTTACTTTGCGTGATGATTGATTGATTTTTTCTTATGCATTACCCCGATTTACGGGTATACCTACGATCCATCTTCTCGATCTGTGTTTTATTTGCAAATGACTTCCCTTACAACCTCAGATAATTTCTTTCCATATTCACAATTACTTGATAAATCTATATGGGTATATGTTCATTTCTATTTCAGCCATTGAAGCAACTGCTTTCTTTCATGCATCAAGAATTTTAATTGTATCAAAGTTGTAATAGTCTTCATGATTTCAAGTGCTCTATAATGAGAATTGACTTTTTTTTGTACGACGAGATCAGGAGTTAGCAGTAGGATTTTCCTTTGAACATTTCATCCCCTCTTTCCTGCAAACATTAATATTTACTCTCCGCAAAGTTATACCGGCAGTGTATTTGGGGAATCTTTTCGTGGAATCTTTTCTTCCAATCATGAGTGGATTATGTTTACCTTCAGAAATGCAACATGTAGCTCACCGAGTCTGCTCTTTCGTAATAAGTGTTTCGAGTTTCCACTTTTCTGGCTTGACAATATTTAGGCAGATATCAGGGAACATCCTCTGTATAGGAGAGAGAGAGAGAGAGAGAGAGAGAGAGAGAGAGAGAGAGAGAGAGAGAGAGAGAGAGAGAGAGAGAGATTTACTTTTGCACGTTGATAAGAAGAATTTGTTCAAAAAGTTTATCATGAGACGCACGAATGGATAGATGGATAGATCGAACAAGAAACACATATAATATCTATCTATCTATCTATCTATCTATCTATTTATCTATATATATATATATATATATATATATATATATATATATATATATATATATATATATATATATATATATATATATGTATATATAGATATATATATATATATACATATATATATATATATATATATATATATATATATATATATATATATATATATATATATATATATATATATATATCTAAATATACACACGCACATATATATATATATATATATATATATATATATATATATATATATATATATATATATCTAAATATACACACGCACATATATATATATATATATATATATATATATATATATATATATATATATATATATATATATATATATATATATATATATATATATATATATATAGATATATATATATATATATATATATATATATATATATATATATATATATATATATATATATATATATATATATATATATATATATATGTATACATTATTATGTGACGAACCACTGTGCAAACAATTACCCCTTTACAATGGGCGGTAGTTCTCTTCACACAACAAAATAGAAGTCATATGGGTAGACTTCCAAATTCACTTGTTTCTTATTACGAGTGTATAAGATTGTTGATTATGATCAAATGTATCTTCTTAAAGCTGGTTGCAGACAACAGAAGCACCAATAGCAGGATAATTGGAGGACAGGAACAATAAACTATGTTATAAACAAAACTTTAATCTTACGTTAAACAAAACAATGAAAAAGCACTTCAAAACAACAATAATAAGCAATGCAAAGTGAATGGGTGAGTAAGGTAGATGAATCTCGTGGTGAGAACAATGTATTCTAACAAAACAATAAATTTGGGGTTACCTTATAACATGTAAGGTAAGAAAACAGGGATGATTTACAGCAGGAAGGCGAGTGTAAACAAAAGATAATGAGAAGAATGGAATGAAGATGGCGCTGAAATAAGGTGATGTATTTACAAAGAAAATGGAAAAATAAACTTTAGACAAATCAGATATGTTTGCATATGTACAACATATGGGGATATCACAGTCCCCCCTTGTTTTTGTTTTTTTCCATTTCCCGAGGATCAACTGAGGTTATCCTTGATAATGAGTCTGCCACAATGTTTTCTCGTCCTGATATGGCGATTACTTGGATATTATGTGCAGATAGTATGTATGACCATCTTAAAAGTTTAGGGTTGAGAGTAGTGGACCTATGGAGATGCGACAGAGGAGAGTGGTCGCTGTAGACGTAGATCGTGTCTTGTCCATCAACATAGATCTCGTATCTCTGGATGGTAGCTACGATGGCGAATAGTTCTTTCTCCACAGTGGGCCAATTTAGTTGGGAACCCATAAATCGTCCACTGGAATAAGAGACTGGTAACAGATCAGCTAGTGGGGGCAGGTTTCCTGTTATGGCTGTTATTGGAGCAGGATGCTGTAATAAAATGCCCCCATATCCAAGATCACTAGCGTCTGTTTGGAGATAGAATGGTTTGGTGAGGTTAGGTGCCATTAATATAGGAGGAGATGACAAGTAAGTTTTTAGCTGGTTAAATATTTGATCATGTTGCTGGCTCCAAGAAAAATTTACTTTTGAAGAAGTTAAAGCAAATAGTGGTCCTGTGAACGGTGAGAAATTTGGACTGAACTTAGAGTAATATCCTACCATACCTAGAAATCTTTTTAATTCCTGTTTGGTAGTTGGAACAGGATAAGAAGTTATGGCGCTAATATTTGCATCATGGGGTAATACTTTACCACTGCCAACTCTATGACCAAGGTAAGATACCTGACCTTTGCAAAAATTACTTTTTGCTAAGTTGATCGTTAATCCATGTTGTTTCAACCTTGAGAAAACTTCTTTTATCTTTTGAATATGGTTTATCCATGTGTCAGAGGCAATAATGATGTCATCTAAATATACAAATACTTTTTCCAAGTCCTGTAAAATTAAAGACATTACTCTTTGGAAGGTGGCAGGTGCGTTGGCTAATCCGAATGGCATTACGTTATAACTAAATAAGCCAAATGGAGTGATAAATGAAGAAATTTCCTTTGCCGTTTCTGTTAATTTAATTTGGTAATAACCCTTCAACAAATCTATTTGGGTTAAGTAGGTCGAATTACTTACTTGGTCAATGATATCTTGTATTCTTGGTAGAGGATACGAATCTTTAATTGTTAAATTATTAATCTTCCTGTAATCGGTACAAAGACGAAATTTACCATTTTTCTTTCCTACTAGGAGACATGGGGAAGCCCATGGTGACGCACTGGGTTCTGCCAATCCTTCTCTTACTAAGTAGTTCACTTCTTCTTTCATGATACCCAATTTCTTCTGTGATGTTCGATAGAAAGCTTGTTTAATGGGTGCAGCACCTGGTTGTAGTTTGATGTCATGATCTAGCATGGTGCATCTGCCTGGTTTATCTGAAGTTATACTAGGAAATTCATGGAATAAAGCTACTAAAGATTTACATTTTGATGCAGATAAGGGTTTTAGATAGTCTGATAAGTTTTCCAAGATCTTTGAGTTTTGAGAATCCTGCCAAGATGCAGTTATTGGATCATCTGTAAATTGATCCATAGGACAATCTATGTATGGTATGGCACTAGTAATCATTACCGTTTTATTTTCAGCTGTTGAGGGAGACAAATAGGCCTTTAAGAGGTTTATGTGGACTAATTGAGTAGACTTACGCTTATCTGGAGTGGCGATTATATAGTTGGTTGGCGAGATACGTTGAGTGATGGTATAAGGTCCCTGGTATTTCTCTCGTAGGGGAGAGCCTGCAATCGGATGGTATAGCAGCACTGCATCTCCTACTTTGAAACTTCTGGTTTTAGCCTTTTTATCATAGTTAATCTTCATCTTCTCTTGAGCTGTTATCAAGTTAGTTTTGGCAATGGAGTGAAGATCTGAAAGTTTCTTGTTGAGTTCTGAAATATATTGGGAAAGAGGTACCTCATTATCTCCCAACTTCAGGATGCGTTCTTTGACTGAACTGAGGATAGTTCGTGGCCGTCGACCGAAGAGTAGTTCAAAAGGTGACATACCAGTAGACTGATTTCGAACTCCTCGTATGATGTACATGATCAGTTCCAAATCGCAATCCCACTCGTTACCTGAACTATGGATGTATTTCCGGAGAAGATTTTTAATGGTCTGGTGAGTGCGTTCTAATGCTCCATTGGTCTGTGGATGGTAAGCTGAGGATGAGACTTGGGTTATATGGTAATCTTTCATAGCTGTTTTAAAAGCATGACTCATGAAATTGGTTCCTTGATCACATTGTAGTTCAGTTGGAAATCCTACAACAGTAAATATGGACACTAGTGACTTTAGGATGTTCTTGGCTGAAAGGTTTCTTAAAGGTACTGCAAATGGATAACGCGTAGTTGGGCATAAGGCCGTAAGCAAGTATTCATGTCCCCTTTTTGTCTTAGGCAAAGGGCCTACACAATCTACTATGATCTTACTGAAAGGTTCTTTAGGCACAAGTATAGGTTTTAAGGGTGCAACTGGTACTTTTACATTAGGACTACTTACTTTTTGACATGTTGTACATGTTTTTACGTACTCTTTAATGTCATTCTTCATGTTTGGCCAATAAAAGTCTTGACTGATGCGTTCATATGTTTTAGTGATACCAAGATGAGATTCAGCAGAGTGAGACAATTCTAGGATCAGAGGTCTTATATCCTTAGGAACAACTACCTGGAATAGATCCTTCCAGGTTTCTAGATGACTGTTCTTGCTGGACCTGAATTTTCTCATTAGTACATTATTATTAATATAAAAATAAGAACACTTGTTGGTATCCTTTGGTTTCACTTGGTTGAAACACTGCTGTAGAGTGACATCTTTCCTTTGTTGATAGCTAAAGGAATCAGGCTGGATCTTATATGTACTCATCAACTCGTTGAAATCCATAGGTTCAGAGACTGGCAACGGGTTTGATGATGATTCAGTAGGGGTGTCCTTTTTACTGCTTCGTGTCACTGCTAAGCATTCCTCCTGTACAACTTCACCTGGAGATACTGCTATTAAGTTTGTTAAGACAACAGAGTTAGCTATGTCATTACCCAGGATTACATCTACATTCTTGCATGGTAACAGTTCTGGATTTACAGCTACTTCAGTAGTTCCAGAGAAATAAGGACAATGAAGGTTTACATTAATGAGAGGCAACATAGACTTACTGGTTAAGTCATTAACTGCAACATACCTGTGAGTTTCACCTTTAGGTCGTATTACTTTAGGAGAGACGATCGTTTGAGAGGATCCAGTGTCTCTGAGTATGGTTACAGGTTTACCATTTATTTTGCCTGAGCAAGTGAAGGGTGCAAACGCTTGGGACTCGTGTGATGCACAATGGAAGGTCTTTTTCTTCTCCACCTTAGGTTTTGGTTCCTGTTTGGGCAGATTCATTTGCTTAGGAGAGAATTGAGGGGGATTAGGTTTTCTCTTTAAGTATGAAGCTGCACAATGTGGATCAGGACATTCTGAAATATGATGTCCTTCTTGTTTGCAGTATGTACAAGTTTCCTTAGGTCTAGTTTCTCTAAATAGGGTTTTACCTACTTTATGAATAAGAGCATAGTCATCTGCCTTTAAAGCGGCTTTCTTAGGGTCAGATTCATTCTGCTCTCTTAGATACACATTAATGCTACCTGGTATTTTCCTTAAGAACTCCTCCATTACTATTAAATCTTTCAACTGCTCGAAAGTTTTGACATCTACTTTGTCTACCCACTTCTGAAACTGTTTAATCTTTCCATTCATAAATTCTAAAAAGGTCTGCTGAACTTGCTTCTGACTATTACGAAATATTTGCCTATAACCTTCCGCAGTAATAGAATAAGCATCAAGGATTGCCTGTTTAATTATGAAATAATCATGTTCCTCTAACATGGTGGCACATACAGATAATGCTTTACCTTTAAATGAGTTCCGGATGATCAAATACCATTTGTCCTGAGGCCAATTGAGATTCTTGGCTGTGTCTTCGAACACAGAAAAGTAGTTATCAGGTTCCCGTTCTTCAAATGTGGGCAGCAATTTCTGCACCTTGGCCACATCAAAGGGTTCGGGAATTAGCTTACCTTCTTCCTTTTCTTTCAGTCTTATAAATGCCAGATCCCGTTCTGTTACTGTGGCCGCTTCTCTCTCAATCTGCAGCCTAACACGGAGAGCTTTGTTTTTCTGTTCACTTTCTTTTTCTTGTTGCTCCAAAGCAGTTGCAGCAGCTTCCGCAGCAGTTTCCACCTTGATACGTTCTAGGGAAGCAGCAGCAGCAGCCGTGCGCTCAGCAGCAGCGGCTTTCCTCTCTTCTAACTCAGCGGCGGCAGTTGCGGCTCGTTCAGCAGCAGCGGCTCTTTCTCGTTCTACCAGAGTTGCGGCAGTTGCGGCTCTTTCAGCAGCAGCGGCTTTCCTCTCTTCTACCTCAGCGGCGGCAGTTGCGGCTCGTTCAGCAGCAGCGGCTTTCCTTTCTTCTACCTCAGCGGCGGCAGTTGCGGCAGTTGCCGCTGCAGTTGCGGCAGTTGCCGCTGCAGTTGCGGCTTGCATCTTCATCTTTTCCAACTCCAGCTGTAGACTTAGTTTATCCAAGTCACTATTTGGATTGGTAACTGTTAGAGCTCGAACGTCAGCCAATTCTTCTTCTGGAACAATATCTTCATCTACAAGGAAGTTCAAAATATGACTGAGAATTACACATTTTACGGCAGTTGCGGGAACCTGTACATCATAATGGCGAGCTAGATTCTTTAGGTCAGTTTTTGTGGCAACTGTGAGAGATTCCACATGATCCCGTGGTGATACAATAAATTGTTGCAAGTTGAAAGGCATTTTGAATGTCGCCCGTGGCGCAAGATAAGTACAAACTAAAATAAATATACAAACATTACAAGAATAAGTATAAGATCATACGATCGCAAAATAACAATCTTTCGATCACAGAAATACAAAACAGCGATCACAAAATTACAAGATCGAGAGATCACAAAATTACAAAATTATATGATTAGATCACACTTGCACAAAAATAGCTTAAATACAAAATTAAGTCTCGCGAAACTTACGATAATACTATTAAAACTTTTATTCACAGTTAACGACTGAACAATTATTTTATACTCGAGATCTTGAGCACGCGGCTAACTACTTCATAATTACTCAAACGACACGCTTAACATCACAAACTTTTACAACAATTTTACCGAATCGGTAAACAAGGCTTTAAAACGCAAAGGTATTTTTTACTTTAAACATACCTAATTAGCACGTTCTAGTTTACATTTCCTTTTAATTTATACCAGCTTAATACGATAACTTTTCAATGTTACATTTTAATTTATATAAATACTATATTCTCGTTATGATAAAGTATCTAGTTAATAGTCAACACTTAGTTTAAAGTAATTGATTA
>NC_090745.1:38543748-38546248 GCF_036898095.1 Palaemon carinicauda
TGACCCTCTTCAAGGCATGTCTCCATGAATATGATCGGTGCGTCAGTAGCATTGAGTTTGTATTTTATCTTCTTAATATATCTAATTATTTTCTTTTCAGCATAACGGCATTCCGCCGGTAACAGGACAAAATTCAATCTTCATCCTGGATAAGATAAATCCAAGATAGGTCAAAGTTGTCTTTAATATATAGTTTACTGAATGGTATACAAAGTAAGCAAAGTACTGTTTATAGCAACCCGTTTCGAGAGTGATCACCTTCCATCACCAAGCTAAAGTGTTTGGAATGGAAGTGCCAACGTCCTTTTTTATGATCACTTCTGGCTTGAAAGAACTGGTGCTGAATTTACAATGGCCGCCTCCACCACGGGGCAGAGCAGGTAAGGATATAAGCTTCGCACCGAATTTATATTAGCTGATGTGCTTACTGGGCACGACTGAGTCACAGCCAGACTGCCGTTCCTGTCACTGCTAGGCATTGATTTTCCCTACTGTCCATCAAATACTGGACAATGAATGGTGTGGATGCCACGATTGACATTAAAGATGAGCTTTTCTCTCTCTGATTGTGGTCATCTTGATTTCGTTTCCATATTCGGTAGGGTACATGTTTGGTATTTGGTATGTTAGTATTTGGGCAGGAGGGGAGAAGGAACATCTGCATTGTATTGGGAAGGGATTTCTCCCGTTGTAAGAGGAGTGCTTCAAGTATTCTCTGTCTTCTGCTGTCAGGAGCACTGCCTATAATTTTGGAGTTATTAACAATCTCATCCCTTCTGATGCTGTTATCAAGAGATTAGAGGGCATGTGTTTTGATGGCACCTTTGCTTGACGTGGCTTGACAATTACTCAGACAGACGCATTGTAGTCATCCCTATATATCATCCAGGGCATACTGGGGCTGGGCTTTGGTAGAAGTAAACTATGTTGGTCTGTCTAAGGAAGTCCTGTGTCGGCGGGGCTGGGTTGTTTCTCATTATGAGGGATTTCGTCTTGGCTGTTTGTTAGTTGATGGTCAGTTTAATCTCAATATTTTTATCCAAAAGTGAGACGATGTTTTTGACGATGTCCCTCACAGCATTCTCATTTTTCAGGTGATCTTATGCATATAACCTTGGTAGTGAAGGTTGATGGCACTGGTTGTATTATCAGTCCATGACTTGTCCTTGTACCAAGAGTCCATAGGCGGCTTGTTTTCCCTATTATTTAGATTGCTTGAATAATCATTGTTTATGATGACATGGGAAATATAATTAAGTTCTTCATGAGTTTTGGACCTAAATGAACAATAAGAGAGGGTCCTAAGGGTGTAGGCCTTGATAGTGAGGCCTTGTACCTGTCAGGGCATTCACTAGCTTCATTCAGGCACAAGCCAAGGTTGCTCAGCTTAGTTTATACAGTAGCATCGAAACTCAGGCCGAACTTATTCGTATCTCCCTGATCCTCTTGAGAAATGGCAATTCCAGGAGGCTTATGGTGTATGAGTAGCAGACAAAATCCAAAGACAATGTCTTACCAATTTAACGAAACTCTATTTAGGTTTGAGATAAAGGCTAAAACTTCTATTATATGGGTCCATTTAATATCAAGTACCAAAAGCTTTATTGAACGATCATTAGGTGACTTTATGTAAACTTTAATTTTTGAATCATTGATATTATATTCTAATATGAAGAACAAGGTGGTGGAAATTAAAACTGCAACAATATGGGAAACAAAGAAATGAATGAACAAACTTTATTGTATAAAGACTTAAGATTTTTTCAAATTTATGATAAATGAATGAAGTAAGCAGGTTTGACATTGATGACTAGTAAACCAAATTGGTCTCCTTAAATTAGCGCTGATTCTTATCGAGTGTTTCGTAGTCACTTTAGAATCTAAGATAGTTTGGTTAAAAAAAATTCTCATTCTCAAACTTATATAGATATCCTGCAGTATTTTCATGATTGTTTTAATACCCTTTTTCATGAAACATTGGTCCATAATCATAATTATTTACATTTGAAAACCTATTTTCCTTGTAGTTCAAAAGAGATATTCAACAAAGTTAATGAAAAAATTAGATTGTCGATTATTTTTCATTAGATGAATGAAGCTCTGATGTAACATTCCATCTTTAAATATTTGATATAGCCAGTCTCTAATGTCATATCAGGCTAGGGATTCTATGCATTTTGTTATATATTTTTGGCGGCCATCATGATCAATTTGGATTTGTGTTTTTTCCTTTATTTTCCAAGAGATTATGATTTGAGGTTTAATCTCCAGATTATTCTTTGTTAGTTATTATAGTGTAAGATAACGTAAAAAAAAAAAAGAGAGAGAATATGTCGTTGAAGTGTGTAAATATCATTAAATGAAAATAAGTCTGTTTATGCCTTCATTCGTAGTTTTCTTGCTATTATCATTACACTATTTAAAAAAGGTAAGTATTCGATTGATGTCACTAAATTGGAATTCTTCCTTTGAAGTTAGGTTTAACAGTTAATTTGATTAT
>NC_090745.1:38553748-38558748 GCF_036898095.1 Palaemon carinicauda
GTCTCAATAAAGTAATTAACATCATTCAGTTTCTTGAGTACCTTCCACGGACCTGAGAAACGAGCCTTGAGTGGATTCCCAGGCATGGGAAGCAGTACCAAGACCCTGTCTCCTGGTTCAAAATGTCTCATCTGGGTACCAACGTCATAATTTGTTTTCATAGTAGCTTGAGCCTTTGTTAAATTTTCCCGGGTAAAGGTCCAAGCTCTATGAAGTTTCTCCTGTAAATTAGATAAATAGTCAAATACATTCATATCTGGGGTTTCTCCCTCCCAGTGTTCCCTCACAACATCCAATGGACCACGAACACAATGTCCAAATAAAAGCTGAAAGGGAGAAAAACCCAAAGTCTCATTAGGTGTTGACCTGATTGCAAATAAAGCGTAAGGGATCTCTTTGTCCCATTCACAACCTGTTTCCAAACAAAATTTTCTTATGATAGATTTAAGAGTTTGGTGGAATTGCTCCACTTGGCCCTGACTTTCAGGGTGATAAGGGGAAGAAGGAACAAGGTCAATCCCTAACTCATTCATTTTTCGCTTAAAGTACCTACTTGTAAAGTTCGTACCACAGTCACTTTGAATAATTTTGGGGATACCAAATCTCGTAAAGAAGCCAACCAGTGCCTCGACAATTTTCTCCCCTCTAATACTCCGCAGTGGGACAGCCTCAGGGAATCGTGACATCCTATCAATCATAGTCAAAATATACTCATGTCCCCCGCGTGTCCGCGGTAAAGGACCTACCACATCAATAATCACCTCCCTGAAAGGTTCCCCCACTGACGGAATAGGAATTGAAGGAGCTTTTGGAATTTTCTGATTTGGCTTCCCCACGAGTTGACATAGCTTACAAGATAATACATGTCTCTGTACATCCAACGCATTCCAGGCCAGAAAAAATGTTCAGAGAGTTTCTGGAATGTCTTCCTGACCCCGAAATGTCCTGCAAGGTTATTCTCATGTGCTAAAATTAACAACTTAGAACGGTATCGTTCTAGTATTACCAATTGTTTCCTAACCTCAGCCTGATCAGCAGGTGCATTAACTGACCTACTGACTCTGTACACCAAATCACCTTCTTTAAGAAAAACAGGTTTTGATAAATCATCAACATCAACATCAAAATTAGAATCATCAAAATTAGAAAACTCATTTGCTTGGGCTTCTTTTAAAGCCTCAACCTCCCATTCAACATCATTAAACAAAATATTTTTACTGCTACTATTACTACAACTACTCGTCATCATGTCAGTCGTCTGTCCATTAATATCATCAAAGCTTAAATCAACATTATCGAGATCAATCTCTCGAGCACGAGAACGAGTAATAAGCGAGGTAGGTTCACATACAGAAACATCTAAATACCTATCATCCTCTAACTCTGTAACACTCAAAATTGGGAAATAATTTGCTTCGTCATGCAACACCAAATCATTAGCAAATAACATGTTAATACCGGGAAGAGGTAAGCTGTCGACAATTGCCAGTTTTACTGTTCCCTTGTAATACTCAGTTTCTAGATACATGGTTTCGAGAGGATAGGAGGCAATAGTATCGGGAAATCCTCCAAGAACTACAAAATCATTATTTGAAAATTTAAACCCACTAGGCACAGACTTTTTTAAAATTAAAGATTGTGCTGCACCAGTGTCACGAAGAATCTTAATACTACGTCCTATTTGTTTGTCAACATCAGTAAAAAAAGTTCTATTCGATATATACCTTGCAAATTTTAGTCATTTATTTTCGTTTGATACCTCTTTCTTTGAAGATTTCTCAGCAGAAACAATATTAACAGCCTCCTTATTCCTTTCCAAGTAATTTTTCATAGCAAAGCAATTCGCTTTTATATGACCCTTCCTATTACACCAATAACACCTTAAACTAGACTCTTGTGATTCTCTACGTTCACTCCCACCACCAGACCTACTACTATTCATGTAACTACGCGATTCTACACTTCCGTTTTTACTGCTATCTACGTTACGGTTCACACCTTTATTTTGATCAAAATCAGTAGACCTTTTCTGATAAGGTTTTCCCTGGTGAATATTTAAATTACGGGGAGAGAACTTTTTGGGAAAATCTTTTACCAAGTCTTGCCTATGTGCAAGGGAGTACTGATCGGAAGCAATTGCCACCTCCTGTAAAGAATCAATCTTCAACTCCTCCAAATGAATCTTTAGCTCCCTCGACACAGACCTCTTAAATTCTTCGGTCAAAATTAATTCCCGCAATTTTCCCAACGTGTCAACCTCCTTGGACTTTAACCAGTAGTCCATGAACTGTTCTTTCTTTCAGGCGAATTCCACGAAAGTCATATCCGGATTCTTTTTAAAGTTCCTAAACTTTTGTCTGTACGCTTCTGGAACGAGATCGTAAGCTTTCAGAATTATTGCTTTCACTGAATCATAATCGGATGACAAACCCTCGTAAAGTGTATTATATACACGCTGGGACTTACCTTTTAAGCGACACAGGACCAAAGTGGTCCACATGTCCCGAGGCCATTTCAATTTCTTAGCTATTCTTTCAAAAGAAATGAAGAATTCAGAGACGTCTTCCTCATTAAATTGGGGAACAAGTTTCAGGGCACTTAACAGGTTAAAACTATCCTTATCACTACAATTACTACCATTATTAGCTCCCATCTGCAATTTTAAACATTGGATTTCATGATCCCTTTCCTTTGCTCTTTCTTCAGCTTGTAGCTGAAGTGCTTTATACTCCAACTCCTTAATCCTAGATTGCTCCTTTAAAATATCCAATTTCAGTTGGGTTACCTCACCATCATTCACATTATTTCCATTACCTGTTTCCCCATTTTTATTTCTAACATAGTCTTCCTTTTCCTCAACATCTCTGGCATGTACCACCTTATTTTCACCATTTTCATCACCATACTCAGTTTCCTCATCACTGATGCTACCTACGGGTTCTTTAAACATCCTAGCAGCTTTAATAACCTCAAAGAACAGCTGACCTTTCATAACCTCTGTAGGCAAACTTAAACCTAGAAATTCAGCCAATATCCATAACTGATCTCGTTTTAGATCAAACAGATTCCTCTCCCAGTCAGGGTCTACTAGAAATTTAGTAGCAGTGGCCTCTTCCTCCTCAAAATAATGCATAATTACTTACTAAGCGGGGTGAACTGAAAATAATTTACCTAAGCCCATTCACTGACCTAAACACCTCTTTGAATACACTCATGGATGACACAGCTGGATGATCCTGTCACGGTCGCCAAAATATGTTATGAACTTTAAATCACTAATTGCGGCAAAAGAAACAGGCTCTTTTCTTTTAATGATCAGTGCCACAAAGGTTAGAATTTAAAGCCAAGGGGCAAGATCTCCAAACAGTGAAAACCACATAGAAAAATACTCAAAGAGAATAACAAAAGTTACTCATAAAAAACTTGAACATTTATTATACACAAAGAAATATTACTCTAAACCCGCAACATTGTATATAGAAAAAAACTGATTTGGGTTTACAAAAATAACTCACCTAAAAATAATCCTCATTCATACGATAGAACAAGAGACAGTAATTAGGAGGAGGAAGGAAAACAACCTATCTCTAGAAAGCCCTAAAAGTCTTCAAAAGGAAGAAAATAAAAGGGGGAAATGACATTAATCCTAGATTATACAATTCAAGAAAGAAAAAAGAAATGTTCACATACATAAATACTTAAATTAGTTATCACCGATATATGTTGACCCAGCATGAAAGGTAGTTTCACTAAATAAACTCTACGGATGATAGCTCCACCATTTAACACAACCTGCCGTCGATCCACTGTTCTGGAATCACGAGGAGGTCTGTAACCGGAAGATACACTGACCCGCGTCAGTAACGTCAACAGCAAAATACTCAGTTTATATCCTTACCGGCTATCAAAACAGAATCAAGCATTTTCACGACTCCGGAGGTTCCAAGACGAAGGCAGGACCAGAATGCCCATCCAGGGGCAGCAGGAATGTCTCGAGGGGTAGAGACGAAAAACGGTAGCGTATATCACACTCTCAAAACACAGGAAGAACGCCCAATCAGGGTACAGGAGGCGTCTCAAAACAAGGCTGCAGCTTCCACAACTTCAGTAATCAGGTGGAGGAACACCCTCACTGTCCTCCGCAATACGGTAGACAAGGGGGCCCTTAAATACAGCAAGGCCTTCAGGAAATAGATATCTCCGTGTCGTTCAGGAATATGGTCAGAGAACCTCCACGCTAAGGAGCCGAATCCACACTCCTTTCCTCCTCAGCCAAAGGTCCCCATCAACGAACATCAAATCACCAAACAACCAAGCCGGTGAATAATTACATGGAAAGAAGAAAAAAAACTCATGGGCGAGGTACCACTTATATAATAACAACCTTCGGTGGGAGCGAGAAAAACCTAAACCAGTCTTTTCTTATTTTAAATTTTGTGGCTTACAAAAAAAAAATAATGAAAGCAACTTAATGAAATTTACTTTACAGGCCACGAATAAAATTAAGCAAATTATTACAATATATATATATATATATATATATATATATATATATATATATATATATATATATATATATATATATATATATATATATATATACATATATATATACATATACATATACATATACATATACATATACATATACATATACATATACATATACATATATATATATATATATATATATATATATATATATATATATATATATATATATATATATATATATATATATATATATATATATATATATATATATATATATATATATATATATATATATATATATATATATATATATATATATATATATGATAATTTTTTTTTTTTTTGCACATTTAAACGTGTTTCTTTCATATTTCAAATAAGCCATATATATTAATACATTAAAGTCTGGATTCTCTTAACGACCTCGGGATCAGAGCCCAAGGCGGAACCGCCCAAAGACTATGATATCGGACCGGCGGGGATTTGAGCCCTCGTCCAGGATATCT
>NC_090745.1:38561248-38591248 GCF_036898095.1 Palaemon carinicauda
ATATATATATATATATTAGAAATAGGAAACAAAAAAAATATTTATATCTCTACCACAGATTTATATTCACTTGGAAACTATTTCTTTTTATGAGAAAAGAAAAGTTTTGTGCTTTTATGATAAATGAAAACATAAAATAGTGTTAAAAAATGGGATGTGTGAATTAGTTTACTATATGTGTATACAAATTGACATGTCTGGTTTTATATGAAAATATATATTTCTAATGGAGAATAGTAAACCTTCCATCTGTTTTAATATGATGTCCTGCATTTTCATCGTAGTTATTTTGCCAACCACGCATTTCCTAGGTTACTAAACCCGAAGCGGTGAGATGCGTGAAATGTCAACACAAGGACTCTCAAGACTCAATTGCCTCTATCGCAAGGATGCTAGCGTGAGTGAGATATTGATGCAATTTTTTTTGTTAAGCTTTGAGTAAAAAATTATCTCTCTCTCTCTCTCTCTCTCTCTCTCTCTCTCTCTCTCTCTCTCTCTCTCTCTCTCTCTCTCTCTCACATGCAATGCGCCCTTTTTATACACCGCCTTGCAAGCATAAACATTAAAATAATTCAAACCTTAAAAAGCTTGCGCAAGATTGAAAAGACACGTTGCATTGTCTCAGAATCCGCTAGCATATTTGTTAAGGATCGCAAGGATGCATCGCGAGTCTTTCAAACATGCTCGTACACTGTAACGGTTTTGATTTTTTCGTCTTATCACTCGATCTTCCCTTCACTGTTAATAGATCGTCGTGTCTTTTCAATCTTGCGCAAGCTTTTTCAGGTTTGAATTATTTTAATGTTTATGCTTGCAAGGCGGTGTATAAAAACTCGATGACTGTTTAATAAAGTTTAGTTACATTCCCCTCTCCTCTCAGTTACCTCCTAGCTGGGGCCTCGCACAGTTAAAATCAGCTTGCTTTGGAAATTTTAACAAATCTTTTTTTAAGAAAAATTATTTTTTTTCTATTTGAATTAAAAAAAAAAAAACTCACGCAATATGTAAAATAACATCGTCCAATGGCAGCTAAAATATATTGCACGAAGAGTACTATTACACACTAGACAAAGTCCTTATGTGAGACAATGAGTAATGGCGATATGTAAATGGGAAATGGAAAGGAAGGATGCATGATTTTGGAGATGGATGCATATCTAGTAACCATGATCATGTACCAGATCTTGCAGAGTCAACTGCTACCGCGTCAATGATACGTCTTGGAGAACGTATGGAGAAAAATTCAATGGTTAGGTTTGACCGAATTTTAGGCTACTGTAGCAGGGAAGAAATACAATGAAATAAGTATAAATGGCATTAGCATTCATTCCTCCAAGTGATATAAAAAATGTATCTGAATCTTTAGATGTAATTCCTGACGAGCTAAATGATTTAGTCTTGTACTTGCAAGATACTTAGATAGGAGGACCTTGCAGTAGAGGAAGCTGAATTCATGTATGTTCCTCCTTCCATAAGTGGCTGGAGTGTCTATGAACACGCTGTCAGTAAACATCAGTATACAAATTATTCATTAGGTGGGGTGGCAACAGGAAGTGAACATGCCAATTGTCCATATGCATCCTGTAATTCAGAAATTCATAGATTTATTTCGAGCGGAACAGAATCATATATCAAATAAAGTTATCAGAATAGATACTGGGCAGCATATATAGTGAAGTAAATGTCTAAGCATCCACAAGGCAATATAACAAATTGCCACCGAATATTCTTTTAGCCTGATTCTGTTTAGCTATAATTTTACTTACTTGTCATAACAAATAAAGCTTAAAACTGTAAATTTCTTTATGGGGATCCAATTTCGGCACTCAAATGTTATTACGCCCATTTGTCTTGCACTCCATTGTCCTGCGCTCAATTATTGACGTTCATTTGCCAGCGCTTACATGCCTTGCGCTCACAAGCGAATATCACGTCGGTACGAGGTAACCAATATAGAGTAATTGACACCAAGTGATTGCAGATGAGAAACATGGAAAATATCTTAGCCTAATAAAGTACAAATAATATGGGACTTCAGCTATAAAAGAAAAAAAAAGGTTTATCACTTTAACAAGAAGAGAGTAGAGACGGTGAATTTCTTGCATTAAAAAAAATTAAATAAAAAAGATAAAAACATAAAGAACAATGAAGGAAAGGAGGGAATTTCAATCGTGTCCGTTCCGTTTTTCAATATTCACTAAGTTTCCAAATCTAACTCCTCCCATCTTCGTGTGCGGAGGTCAAAAGAATAAGAAGAGGAGACAACATCTTTAAAATATGAATATCCTCTGAATTTCCTAACACCTGTAAGAAGATTCTTAATAAACATATAAATAAATAGGTGAATGAATTTTGTTACAGAGCATGTCACTCTCGATAATTTTTTACTCAAAGCTTAAGAAAAAAAAATTGCACCAATATCTCACTCACCCTAGCATCCTTGCGATAGAGCCAATTGAGTTTTGAGAGTCCTTTTGTTGATATTTCACGCATCTCAACACTTCCGGTTTAGTAACCTAGGAAATGCGTGGTTGGCAGAATAACTACGATGAAAATACAGGACATCATATTAAAACAGATGAAAGGTTTACTATTCACCATTAGAAATATATATTTTCATATAAAACCAGACATGTCAATTTGTATACACATATAGTAAACTAATTCACACATCCCATTTTTTAACACTATTTTATGTTTTCAGTTATCATAAAAGCACAAAACTTCTTTTCTCATTAAAAGAAATAGTTTCCACGTAAATATAAATCTGTGGCAGAGATATAAATATTTTTTTTTATTTTCTGTTTCTAATATATATATATATATATATATATATATATATATATATATATATATATATATATATATATATATATATATATATATGTATATACATATATTTACATATATATATATATATATATATATATATATATATATATATATATATATATATATATATATATATATATATATATATATATGTATATATTTACATATATATATATATATATATATATATATATATATATATATATATATATATATATATATATATATATATATATATATATATATATATATATATATATATATATATATATATATATATATAAAATAGGCTATTTAACCGGTCCCGGTAAAATAGACAAACCTACTTTTAAGCTTATTTTGCCGGTCCGGTAAAATAGACAAACCTACTTTTAAGCTTATTTTGCCGGTCCGGTAAAATAGGCAAACCTATTTTTAAGCTTATTTTGCCGGTTCGGTAAAATAGACAAACATGCTTTGAAGCTTATTTTGCCAGTGTCAAACAAATATGAATATTTTATTGTTTTATAGGTTCCTGGCAATGTTGTAGGCAAATGTATAATAAAGTAATAAGCAAGAAATTATCTAACAAGTTAATGGCAAATATATTGATAAGTAGTTGTTGACCAAATGTATAAAAAACGAAAATTGGTTGTTGAACAGTTCTATCTTACAAACTTGAAAAGGGTCTTATCTAAAAGGCGATGTTTTTAAAATAGCACTTGGCAAGAATTCTTCTTACAATTATATTTCACAACATTGGCACAGCTGCTAAGCCCAAACCATCCACAGAAGTGAGCAAATTACAGCAGATTGCTGATTACTTGAAATCCCAGCCAAGAATTTCTACAGATTACCTAATAGATAAGAACAACTCACTTGCTGGCATATTTATCCAAGATGCAGCACACCTTCAGCCAGTTTCCTGAGCTCATACTTGCTGATATTACTCACAAGGCAAATGAACTCAGGATGCCATTCTATCTCATGACTACTGTTGATGGCATTGGTGAAACAAATTATAGCAGCCTTCATAGATTCAGCTCTTCGAGACCAAAAATCCCAAATGGATTGACATCAGAGTTATTCTCACAGACAGAGATGTGGTCGAAAGAACTGCATTCACTGAAGAAATTTCAATGCTAACCTTCAAATATGCCTTTATCATGTTCTTAGAACATTCAAACGTGAAATTACAACTGAGTAAATGGGTATTACTGGTGGTGAGAAAACCACTATCTTGGAGATCATTCATAAGTTGGCATATTCAAGATCTGAAGAAGAATACAATGTTCATTATGAAGAACTTAGAGCCACACAATTGCATAATGTACTTCGTTACTATGATTCTAACTGTCATCAAATAAGAAAGCAATGGGTAGAGGGGTTCAAACACCAACAGATGTCTCTAGGTGAGAGGACTAATAATAGGCTAAAGTCTCAGTTTCAGAAGTTGAAGTCTATGACAGCAAGCCATCATTCACTGCTTGAGTTCTTGTCTTACCTAAAGATGATAAGAACAGAGCGTGATAAGAAAGTGTTTAAGCTGTTTTACAAAGTGCCCTGCAATAGCACGGTGGACGTGTGAGCTCTGCAGTCAGGATTTGAGCAAGATGGATTCTGTGGTCTGTGACTGTTGTCTTCAGTGGGTGTACCTTAAGTGTATTGGTAAAAAACCGCTCTCGAAAGGAAAGTTTTGGATTTGCAGACTGTTATGCCTAAAAATTCTGAGACAGTTGTATTTATTTTTATAATTAATTAAAGAATCGTTGTAATGATTTTTTTTTCATTTGTAGTGAACAAGATTCAAAATTGTCTTTAAAATTATATAAATAAATTTGTTTTAAGTGTTTTTGTGATTCATTTAGTTTTATTGTTATTATTTATAATATTTATCGGCAAAACAAGCTTAAAAGCAGGTTTGTCTATTTTACTGGGACCGGCAAAATAAGCTTAAAAGCAGGTTTGTCTATTTTACCGGAACCGGCTAAATAGCCTCTTCCATATATATATATATATATATATATATATATATATATATATATATATATATATATATATATATAATATATATATATATATATATATATATATATATATATATTTATATTTATATATATAGAAATATATAGAAATATATATATATATATATATATATATATATATATATATATATATATATATATATATATATATATATATATATATATATATATACATATATATATATATATATATATATATATATATATATATATATATATATATATATATATATATATATATATATATATATATATATATATATATATATATATATATATATATATGCATATATATATATATATATATATATATATATATATATATATATATATATATATATATATATATGCATATATATATATATATATATATATAAATATATGTATATATATATATATATATATATATATATATATATATATATATATATATATATATATATATATATATATATATATATTTTCCGAGCTGGGAGGTTGTCTATTGTGTATCATATGAAATATAAAGAAGGTGGGTTTTGGAGCTCGTGAATGTACGTAATTCACTAGTCGTAATATATATATATATATATATATATATATATATATATATATATATATATATATATATATATATATATATATATATATATATATATATATATATATATATATATATATATATATATATATATATATATATATATATATATTTTCTCAAAAGAATCCAAAATAGTAAACATATAGAATATTCAATAAATATGGAAACCTAAACTTACACCAATTTGGTTTATATATTACCAGGTTCTTTATCAGATTTTCAAGGATTCTTTTCTTTTCCTTTCATTCAAGAAATCAAGAAATTGCGTTGTGTTTAAATCATTATTTGACCAGTAATAATTTATTCATATTTATTACCAACCTTAACTATTCATTTGTTTCGCACTCCATTGTCTTGCGCTCAATTATTGACGTTCATTTGCCAGCGCTTACATGCCTTGCGCTCACAAGCGAATATCACGTCGGTACGAGGTAACCAGTATAGAGTAATTGACACCAAGTGATTGCAGATGAGAAACATGGAAAATATCTTAGCCTAATAAAGTACAAATAATATGGGACTTCAGCTATAAAAGAAAAAAAAGGTTTATCACTTTAACAAGAAGAGAGTAGAGACGGTGAATTTCTTGCATTAAAAAAAAAATAAATAAAAAAAATAAAAACATAAAGAACAATGAAGGAAAGGAGGGAATTTCAATCGTGTCCGTTCCGTTTTTCAATATTCACTAAGTTTCCAAATCTAACTCCTCCCATCTTCGTGTGCGGAGGTCAAAAGAATAAGAAGAGGAGACAACATCTTTAAAATATGAATATCCTCTGAATTTCCTAACACCTGTAAGAAGATTCTTAATAAACATATAAAAAAATAGGTGAATAAATTTTGTTACAGAGCATGTCACTCTCGATAATTTTTTACTCAAAGCTTAAGAAAAAATAATTGCACCAATATCTCACTCACCCTAGCATCCTTGCGATAGAGCCAATTGAGTTTTGAGAGTCCTTTTGTTGATATTTCACGCATCTCAACACTTCGGGTTTAGTAACCTAGGAAATGCGTGGTTGGCAGAATAACTACGATGAAAATGCTGGACATCATATTAAAATAGATGAATGGTTCACTATTCACCATTAGAAATATATATTTTCATATAAAACCAGACATGTCAATTTGTATACACATATAGTAAACTAATTCACACATCCCATTTTTAACACTATTTTATGTTTTCAGTTATCATAAAAGCACAAAACTTTTCTTTTCTCATTAAAAGAAATAGTTTCCACGTAAATATAAATCTGTGGTAGAGATATAAATATTTTTTTTTTATTTTCTGTTTCTAATATATATATATATATATATATATATATATATATATATATATATATATATATATATATATATGCATATATATACATATATACATATATATATATATATATATATATATATATATATATATATATATATATATATATATGCATATATATACATATATACATATATATATATATGTATGTATATGTATATATATATATATATATATATATATATATATATATATATATATATATATATATATATATATATGTATGTATATGTATATATATATATATATATATATATATATATATATATATATATATATATGTATATATACATATATACATATATATATATATATATATATATATATATATATATATATATATATATATATATATATATATACATATATATATATATATATATATATATATATATATATATATATATATATATATATATACATATATATACATATATATATATATATATATATATATATATATATATATATATATACATATATATACATATATATATATATATATATATATATATATATATATATATATATATATATATATACATATATATATATATATATATATATATATATATACATATATATATATATATATATATATATATATATATATATATATATATATATATATATATATATATATATATATATATATATGTACATATATGTACGTATATATATATATATATATATATATATATATATATATATATATATATATATATATATATATATATATATATATATATATATATACAAATAGGCTATTTAACCGGTCCCAGTAAAATAGACAAACCTACTTTTAAGCTTATTTTGCCGGTCGGGTAAAATAGACAAACCTTCTTTTAAGCTTATTTTGCCGGTCCGGTAAAATAGACAAACCTACTTTTAAGCTTATTTTGCCGGTTCGGTAAAATAGACAAACATGCTTTGAAGCTTATTTTGCCAGTGTCAAACAAATATGAATATTTTATTGTTTTATAGGTTCCTGGCAATGTTGTAGGCAAATGTATAATAAAGTAATAAGCAAGAAATTATCTAACAAGTTAATGGCAAATATATTGATAAGTAGTTGTTGACCAAATGTATAAAAAACGAAAATTGGTTGTTGAACAGTTCTATCTTACAAACTTGAAAAGGGTCTTATCTAAAAGGCGATGTTTTTAAAATAGCACTTGGCAAGAATTCTTCTTACAATTATATTTCACAACATTGGCACAGCTGCTAAGCCCAAACCATCCACAGAAGTGAGCAAATTACAGCAGATTGCTGATTACTTGAAATCCCAGCCAAGAATTTCTACAGATTACCTAATAGATAAGAACAACTCACTTGCTGGCATATTTATCCAAGATGCAGCACACCTTCAGCCAGTTTCCTGAGCTCATACTTGCTGATATTACTCACAAGGCAAATGAACTCAGGATGCCATTCTATCTCATGACTACTGTTGATGGCATTGGTGAAACAAATTATAGCAGCCTTCATAGATTCAGCTCTTCGAGACCAAAAATCCCAAATGGATTGACATCAGAGTTATTCTCACAGACAGAGATGTGGTCGAAAGAACTGCATTCACTGAAGAAATTTCAATGCTAACCTTCAAATATGCCTTTATCATGTTCTTAGAACATTCAAACGTGAAATTACAACTGAGTAAATGGGTATTACTGGTGGTGAGAAAACCACTATCTTGGAGATCATTCATAAGTTGGCATATTCAAGATCTGAAGAAGAATACAATGTTCATTATGAAGAACTTAGAGCCACACAATTGCATAATGTACTTCGTTACTATGATTCTAACTGTCATCAAATAAGAAAGCAATGGGTAGAGGGGTTCAAACACCAACAGATGTCTCTAGGTGAGAGGACTAATAATAGGCTAAAGTCTCAGTTTCAGAAGTTGAAGTCTATGACAGCAAGCCATCATTCACTGCTTGAGTTCTTGTCTTACCTAAAGATGATAAGAACAGAGCGTGATAAGAAAGTGTTTAAGCTGTTTTACAAAGTGCCCTGCAATAGCACGGTGGACGTGTGAGCTCTGCAGTCAGGATTTGAGCAAGATGGATTCTGTGGTCTGTGACTGTTGTCTTCAGTGGGTGTACCTTAAGTGTATTGGTAAAAAACCGCTCTCGAAAGGAAAGTTTTGGATTTGCAGACTGTTATGCCTAAAAATTCTGAGACAGTTGTATTTATTTTTATAATTAATTAAAGAATCGTTGTAATGATTTTTTTTTAATTTGTAGTGAACAAGATTCAAAATTGTCTTTAAAATTATATAAATAAATTTGTTTTAAGTGTTTTTGTGATTCATTTAGTTTTATTGTTATTATTTATAATATTTACCGGCAAAACAAGCTTAAAAGCAGGTTTGTCTATTTTACTGGGACCGGCAAAATAAGCTTAAAAGCAGGTTTGTCTATTTTACCGGAACCGGCTAAATAGCCTCTTCCATTCAATAAATCGAGAAATTGCGTTGTGTTTAAATCATTATTTGACCAGTAATAAATTATTCATATTTCTTACTAACCTTAACTATTCATTGTAAAATTTCCTATCCGGCAACACGAAGTATGGTCTTATTTTACAAATGTCTGCTAGTAACGATATCTAACGTGCAAGCCTGCCCTTCAATATCACTAACATCACAAAACACTTATAAAATTTCGACTTAGCTTAATCCATGATGGTAAGAACTCCTCTCGTGGTGTGTTAATTCCTTCCCTCCCCCTAAGATACCGCAGGGTAACCAAGACCCTATCAGTCACAGTCGTGAGCTGGTACTATTTCGATTCTGAGTCAAATCACTCAAAGACGACTGAGGATCCGCGCATGCGCGACCCGCTTTCGCCAAAAACAAACTTTAACAACTCGTTAACGTTTGCTTAGTGTCAAACAACTATTGAATGTATTTTACATTTCAAAAAACTTCGGCAAAAACCGATATTATTTTATTGCAAACAATTCAATAAGACAAATATAATTTTCTACGCATCTCACACTGCATAATGTTCATAATTTTTCCCTTACAAAATAAAAGATAAATGACTGCTTACTGGTCTTTATAAATACACTATCGTGATTCCATCTCAAGTCACGATACACTCCCAGCAAACAGAAATAATATTTACAGTTATAATTGTCCCGCTTGAATGAGGGCTCTTCTGGCCTCAGTAGCCGCCTGTGCTGTTTTCCTGCTCCGTCGGATGCTCTTGTTATCAGTTTTCTCAGATATGACAACATCAGTCTCTTGCCATAATTCCAAAGGATATAGCTTGACAACAGGTCTCATTACTTGACCTTGTTGGGTTTTTAAGGTAACCACGCGCAAGACGTCATCCGGTCCCATATGTAATTTGACAATTTGACCGAGCTTCCAACGACTTCTCGGTCCTTCATCGTGTATCAACACAACATCTCCCATTTCGGGCATTTATCATATTGAATGCTTTATACCAATCAAGATTTATCAGGGCAGCTTTCGTGTTCTCATTATTCAGGAAGTATATTACATCTCTTAGCAAAGTGATACAGTTATTAACTGACCTTCCAGTGACGGCACAGAATTGTTCCTCTGATAGGAATGTAGAGAGCACTAATTTTAACCTGTTTGATAAGACCTTTGCTATAATCTTATAATCAACATTTAGAAGAGTTGTAAGCCTCCAATTATCATGATTACACGTATCTCCATTTTTTTTTGGTAAAAGCTCAATAACACATTTATTTCAGTCTTTTCGTACTTTAAAATGAGTAGATGGATATTTCAAAACTTTAAATTCTTTTATTTTTTATTTCATTTTATTTATTTTTTTTTTTTTTATTCCATATAGTTTTGTAGAAATTGACGGCTAATCCATCAACACCAGGGTATTCTCCCATTTTCATTTTCGATATAGCTTCCCAAACTCCTTTCTCTGTCGGTAGTAGGTTGGCCAGGGCACTAGCCGCCCATTAAGATACTACCGCTAGATATTTAGGGGGTCCTTTGACTGGCCAGATAGTACGATATTGGATCCTACTCTCTGGTTACGGTTCTTTCCCTTTGCCTACATAGACACCGAATAGTCTGGCCTATTCTTTACAGATTCTCCTCTGTCCTCATACACCTGACAACACTGAGATTACCGAACAATTCTCTTTCACCCAAGGGGTTAACTACGGCAATGGAATTGTTCAGTGGCTACTTTCTCCTTGGTAACGGTAGAAGAGACTCTTTAGCTATGGTAAGCAGCTCTTCTAGGAGAAGGACACTCCAAAATCAAACCATTGTTCTCTAGTCTTGGTTAGTGCTATAGCCTCTGTACCATGGTCTTCCACTGTCTTGGGTTAGAGTTCCCTTACTCGAAGGTACACTCGGGCACACTGTTCTATCTAATTTCTCTTCCTCTTGTTTTGTTGAAGTTGTTATTTTTTATATAGGAAATATAGATTTTAATGTTGTTATTATTCTTGAAATATTTTATTTTTCCTTGTTTCCTTTCCTCACTTGGCTATTTTCCCTGTTAGGACCCCTGGGCTTATAGCATTCGGCTTTTCCAACTAGGGTTGTAGCTTAGCATTTAATAATAATAATAATAATAATAATAATAATAATAAGAATAATAATAATAATAATAATAATAATAATAATAATACTACAGCGTTTAGGGTTAAGTTTCATCATCAATGACACTGGTCATATTTCAAGAATTTCATATTTCAAATAAAAATCTATAGACTCTTCTTTTTACAGATTTTCATAAAATCAAATACATAACTTTCTATAAACTATGTGTCTGTTACATATGCACCCTCTTTTGCACACAATTTATCGATATATTTTTTTTACATGCTTTTCTTTCCTAAGTAGATATGTAAATATTTTTTCACCATTCATTCTTTCATAAATTCTAGCTTTTATACTGACCCCTTTCACAAATTTCATTTTCAATTAGATTAATTGTCTTTAAGTTCCTCTATTTTGTGAAATTTACTACAGATATCAGGATGGATCTAATGATTCCTCTTTCATTCTGTTTTCTACAGATCCAGTAAACCAAATATCGCCTGATTAATAGTCTTTCAAAATGTAACGAAAAGAGTCTAAGCTGATCCTTAGCATAAATCCACCAGTCTAAAGAAGAATGAAACTGTACATCACCTACCTTTCTTTTCAAATGGATCCAAAAAAATTATCTCTTCCTATTGTATTTCTCAGAATACTTGTATTTAATTTCTAGTATCCCTTACCAAAGCTATTATCGTTGTCCATCTTAATCTTAACCCTGATAGAATTATGATCGGACCAGCTTAATGGAATATTTTCCAATTCACTTACATTTTTCTTCAGATCTCTAACTTATATACGATCATTCCTAGAGCCATACTTATGCCTAATTTACGTATATTCTATCAAATGGTTTTTCAAAGGCTACACATCTTTAAGTTGCAAATCATTCTTTAATATTTGAAAATCTGTTGAAATTTATATTGTTTTCAA
This sequence comes from Palaemon carinicauda, assembly GCF_036898095.1. Taxonomy (NCBI): domain Eukaryota; kingdom Metazoa; phylum Arthropoda; class Malacostraca; order Decapoda; family Palaemonidae; genus Palaemon; species Palaemon carinicauda. Next base: position 38,573,497 of record NC_090745.1, read on the forward strand.
GATTAGAACAATCTCTTTTACTTGTTACGCTGTTTCAATCCCCACCTATGATCAAGTTTCGTAAAGCATTTCTCATGTATTATAACATAACATGGAGAAAGAAGCCTGTAGGTAAACAACAATTTGTTGGGGCTTCTGCTCATTTTTGCTTATTTCTGGGGCTATAGCTGCAGTCTCGGCGAGAAAATATTGTGAGTTTTCGGTGAATATATGCCGTTAGAGCTTATGTAAACATATAGGTAGTAGGTTGGCCAGAGCACCAGCCACCCGTTGAGATACTACCACTAGAGAGTTATGGCGTCTTTTGACTGGCCAGGCAACACTTTATTAGATCCTTCTCTCTGGTTACGGTTCATTTTCCTTTTGCTTACACATACACCGAATATTCTGGCCTATTCTTTACATATTCTCCTCTGTCCTCATACACCTGACAACACTGACATTGCCAAACAATTCTCTTTCACCCAAGGGTTTACTGTACTGTAATTGTTTTGTGGCCACTTTCCTCTTGCTAAGGGTAGAAGAGCCTCTTTAGCTAATGTAAGCAGCTCTTCTAGGAGAAGGACACTCCAAAATCAAACCATTGTTCTCAAGTCTTGGATAGTGCCATAGCCTCTGTACCATGGTCTTCCACTGTCTTGGGTTAGAGTTCTCTTGCTTGAGGGTACACTCAGGGATATTATTCTATCTAATTTTTCTTCCTCTGGTTTTGTTGAAATTTATATAGTTTATTTGGGAGATATTTATTTTAATGATATTACTCTTAAAATATTTTATTTTTCCTCTTCTCCTCTCCTCACTGGGCTATTTTCCCTTATAGTATCCTGCTTTTCCAGCTGGGGTTGTAGCTTAGCATTTAATAATAATAATAATAATAATAATAATAATAATAATAATAATAATAATAATAATAATAATAATAGTGAGGGTGTGTTAAGTGACTGCAGTTATAAGCATTGAAAACTTTTTGAAGTTCCCTTATTTCGAGGTATGGCTGCCCCTCCCCCCCCCCCCCCTTCCTAGAATTGCTTAGGTAGGAAGCCTGCGCTAGATGGCGGTGACGTTGCTGCCATCTATTGACTCTTTCAGGGACTAGTTACAGTGTAACAGAGTGCTGTTATACTCAACGTCATTTAGGAGAAAGGACTTCTTTAGACTGCCTTTTTTTTGCATACCCTACTATGGATATTGTTAGTAAAATGTTCGATTCATGAATAAGAACAAAATAATTGTTAGGGAGGGCCTCCATCTCCACCAGTGTGCCATCAACCAGTGCTACTAGAGTGTTTTTCGAGATCCACCCCAGTGCCTTTTTTCAAGTGCCACCCCAGTGCCTTTTCCAAGTGCTACCCCACTGCCTTCAACAAGTGTCACGCCAGTGCCTTCAACGTGTGCCACCCCAGTGCCTTCATCGAGTGCTACACCAGTGCCCATTTTAACCCTTATCACAGATTTGGTGTTTTTCAGCCTAGGACCTTGAAAATTGTCATAAATGCTGCCATGCCATTCAACCTTATTATGCAGTTCGCCAAAGTTACTTATGTATAATGTAAAAATTTTTTACAGATTATTTTCTAAATATTTATACTTTTAAATACTTATTTTTCTAAATTTTCCAACTAAATATATAAAATGATTGTTTTTTAATTTACTCCTAACATAATATTGAGGAATGAATATTGTCAAATAAGCAACTTAAGGATTTGAAATATATTTATTAATAAGGAAGTTATATGGTCCGAAAGTTGAGGTCTCATTTATGGTACCACATTGGTAATGGCGTACCCGCTTTAGAACTTAACCAACCCAGGGTTAAAAGATTTACATAACCAAGCAGCAAATATTCAAAATATTCCTATTTGCTGGATTGAACTATTACCTTTAAAATTAGAAAAGGTAGCGTTGCCAGGGAAAGGTTACTGGAAGGTTAATAGTGATATTCTAGATACAGATATTGTAAGAGACAATTTTCTTAACTCTCCGAATAATATCAAGAGGAGTAAAGATGGAGTTGGAAATATGTTGTGCTGACGGGAATATGAGAAAGTTCGCCTGAAATTTTTCTTTATCACATGTTCAAAGCAAATTAACCAAGCAAAATATGGCTTTTGGAATTTATTGAACTACTAGTTGAAAGAAGAAATAGGAAAATGTGTATTAAATAACAAGTTTTCGTTAGTGAACCCTTTGAAAATAAGAATAAATAGTTTTCCAGATGAGATATGGGAGGGGGTCAAAATTAGAGCAAAAATGGATGATAAATTAAAGGGTGAACAAGTTTCAATGTACCCATTAGGGAGGGAGAAAAACTCTAAATGTATGTAAATAAGATAAGGAGGGATGGTGGTAGAGAAATAGAAAACCCCAAAGCTATTTCTTTAAATATAAAGGAATATTTGAAAAACTTTTCAAAAAAGAGACGTGTCATAAGTCTTTTCAACGCTTGTTTTTTATTCTAGTAGAAAAAGTTATTGATTGTAATGAGAATGATATTTTAACCTGAAAAGTGAAAGAGTCTGAAATATTGAAAGCATGAATGGAGATGAAGAATAGCAAAACCCTGTGAATAGATGGTCTCACTGTTGAGTTTTACGAAAAGTTTTGGAAAAAAATAAAAAGCGATTTGTAAGCATAGTAAAGTTTATTTTGAAATATAAGGCCATCTCTAAAATGAATAGAGGTATAATAACGCTCACGCCGAAGAAAGGAGAATTAGGTTTTATTACAAGCTGGGGGCCAATAACAATTCTAAACGTGGATTTTAGGATAAAAGCTAAAATAATAAATAATATAGATTGAAGAATGTTACATTCAATTATTTTCCGTTAGCAGTTTGGTTGTATAGATGATATGTCAATCATCAAATTGAATTCCATTATTAGAGATATCATGATTTATGCAAATGATAAAATAAACAAGCTGCATTAATAAATCTAGACTTGTCTAAAGCTTTGAATAGTGTGGTCATGACCTTTTATATGCTATACTGAGCAGCTTTGGTTATGATCTTAATTTGATTCAGCTAATACAAATGTTATATAAAGGCGCTGAAAGTGTAGTATGCATAAGTGGAAATATCTCTGATCCATTCCCCATAAAAAATCGGTAATGCAAAGATGTCTACTATCCATGATTTTGTTTATTCTCTACCAGGAACCGCTTTACAGGATGATGAAAAGGAAGCTTTTAGACATGTTGAGTTTTTCAAATATCAGCATGTTTTAATATCATCACAAATTTCGAAAAGGCAAGTGGTCTAATCTAAACTGAAATAAAACTGCAATTTTAGGCATTGGGAAATGGAGAAATATATCAGCATGGCCAATAAAAGGATGGCAGTACCTTCATAATTCCTTTAAAATACTAGGTGTTCATCTTAATAATAATTATCAAGATAGTGTTAATCTTAACTGGTGTAATCTAGAGAGTATGATATCTACATACTTATGGAATGGAAGCTCTGAACCAATTGCATGAAATACGGTATTTTTACCAAGGGCAGAAGGAGGGATAGGGAGTATGAATATTCTACATAAATCGAAAGCCATCATGTTCAGAACTTTTAACGAGTTTTCCTTGAGTGTTATGGTTTTGATATTATGTATTTCTATTGTGAAATAAAAGCTAGTGTTTTAATGGAAGCTGAAAATGATTAGAGACTGTCTCTTTTGCGGCTGTATTGAAATATATATATATATATATATATATATATATATATATATATATATATATATATATATATATATATATATATATATATATATATATATATATATATATATATATGCACATATTTTATTTTTGTCCGTCGTCAAAATCATTCTGATTTGGTTAAAGTGAATACTTAAAAGCTGTTGGAAAATTTAAACTGATAGTTTACTAAAGATTCCTAAATTTCATTTCAAGACAATATCGAAGAAAGACAAAAACACAGCAATGGCTGCTTATAGAGGGCACAAAATGTCAAAGACGAAGTTTATATTGAGTAAATTTTATGTAAATAGATTAGACAAGCTCTTTACCAAAGAATATGTACGTAATGCTACTGAAAAAATCGAGTAAAATAAATATGTTATTCTATAAGATATAAGGCTTACATACTTTGTTATTTGTAGGGGTTGCAATTTGTTATTATGTATATTGTATATATGAAGGTATATGAAGCCATTTCATTGATCCTGTTGTAAATTCTATCAATAAAAACAGAATATATAAAACATAACGTTTAAGAACAGTTCCTATCTTTATTTTTTCTTATTTGTCCCAGAAGGGGCATATACATTTATTAATAGTAAATCTGTTCCTTAATGGGTACATTTAACACATCAATATTCAGATTCCGAACCTTCACTCTTGACTTTTTATGGAAAAGGATAGCAGGGCCTTTCTTAAACAAGACAATTGAATTCAATATATCACGATGCTTTTCAACATATTTAAGTTGCAAACTTTCTTTGATATTGTGTTCTTGCATAAATATTATATCCAAATGATACAAGTACATAAAATCAATCAATTTACTCCGCTTATGAGACATACATACTCCATTTAAATTAACAGTTGTTAAATTTAAGCAAGTGAAGGATACAAATATGAGCAAGAAAATCTTTATCGTTCATCCAATTTGAAACTTTTATTCACTGGCAATCGATCCATCTCATCCTCCGAACTACTAGTAGGTTCATCAAACACTGATGCATCTTCATCTATTTTTTTACCCAGAAAGCACGTCATTATCCTTTGTTAGCCATAAACGAATGCCTTTGCTTGGTTTCGTCACTAATAGTACCTTGCCACATTTCGGCGCCACTTCAAGTTACCAAATTTGAAAACACTGTCTATTGTAGGTTCTCCGCCAGTCTACGTTACTCTGTTCCTTTTCTTCACGTTCCTGAATTTCACTTATCACCTCCTCGATTGGCTCTTCTTTATTTTGTGCTTTACATAATTGAATGTCCATTTCTTCTCCAATATCTGCCTCGTCAGCGTGGATTTCTGATTCAACTGTCTCAATAACGAGTCCTTCGTCAACTGATGCAGGAATTTCCACAAGACTTTCAGCTGCTTCCAACTCATCCATTCGTCAATCGCCAGTCCTCGTCGCCTTGGTGGTTCTGATGCTTTCATGCCCCGAGTCTGAATTAACGTTTCTTACTTCTGGTCTTAAAACATCATAATTTTTCCAAAATCTTACCTTTTTTAACCATCAAATTAGGTGTCAGACATGCATACTCCTACAGCAAGGGCTAGACATTGAACCAAAAACCTTTCCTCTCCCTGCCTATCTTTTTTTTTCTCAAACTGCTTCTAATACTATCTAACATCGCAAGAGGGTCTGCCCCTCTCTTTTACTCTTCTCCTGTACTTCTCTTTCTCTCTTTTACCTTATTCTTTCCCATCCCGAGTACCTGCCTTCGGGCTATAAACTGGATTGTATCCAGGGGTACTCTTCCTTTCCCCATATTCCCCACTTCCCCATCCTTATCTTTATCCTTATCCTTACTTCTGGTTCCTCTCTCTCTTTTTCAATCGCAGACTTGGTTCCACCTTCATGCTCTTCTCCCCTCCCATTGTTGTTCACACTGGATAAAATATTCTTTCCATTCTTGGGTATTTCGGTGAAATGTTCTTCATTAAAGCGTTTTGCCTTTCACTCATATTTGAATTTCATTCCTTCACTAGATGATCCCCTTCCCCACATTTGTAACATGTTCTACTCTGCCCAATATCTAGGAAGGTTAAATTGTAGCCACCAATATTAATTGATGAACGAATGTTTTCTTTTACTCTCATCTTTGCCATGTGAATGCCATTGAATAAACCTTCAAAGGGCCTAACTGCAAGATTGTTATGCCTTAAATACTTTACCTTTCCATACCTGTTCAATATATTCACGTTATCATCCATCTCGATGGGTGCGTTCCTTATCGATACATACGAAACTTGTAGACTTGGATTTATAGCTTTTACTGAGTCTTTTTTCACTTAACTTTATAACTTTATCCTCGAAATTCTTTAAAACATCTGCAATTATATGTGCTTAGATTAGCTTACACACAATCATATTTCGATTTATATTCTGAACACGTTTTATGTCACTAATTCCTAATTTCATATCATTAAACAACACATATTACTAACAATTTTTATGGTTACATAAGGAACTGTAGACCATATGGTTAGCTAGGAGTGTAATCGAGTATAAATTTACCTAAATTACAACACTGTCTTGGCACACATAAAACAAAAAAACACATTGCTAATATCACATCACTTTTATAAACAGTAAGAAAACGAGAAAAAGCCTTTGGGATAATCTAAAAGTTGAGAAAAACAGTGGCACTTGAAAACACGTCTTCCTTCTCTGCCCGACTAAAGTCAAGCCTGTAAAAGAGAATTTGGTGTAGTTTGGGGGAAATGAATATTGACATATGTGGAAAAAATCTAAAAATATAGAGATTTTTTTTTTTATGATAGAAAGGGTAAAATAACTTCATTAGGAAATAACATCGATAAATGATATTTGGAAGGCTACAGTAAGATAAAGGATGAATAAATTCTCGTCTATTTCGAACGTGGTAGGATGGAAGTCGTAGAGATCTGAAAACTAGTCACTTTCTGGGATGTTAAAGATGTTGTAATGATAGGATAAGACAACATTATCTCGGAAGAGCGAAACTGCGTCAATGTAAGATGCCAAGTGAACAGTAATGCAAAGTGGTCGGATTACTGTGTGTCATGCATCTAGGATGATGGATCAAGAAACTATTATTTTGTTTATTTGTTTTTCTTGTACTTGTATTTTTTAGAGTAAGTGCTCTATTAATTAGAAATAAGATGATTATTGAATATCTAAGTATTTGACGTTTGTTGCGGGCAATTGCCAATGTTCCCAAAATTATTACAACTAGGAGATAATTTTTTTGTAGGAAGTCAACAAGCATATGAATTGGAACATAAAATCAACATTGTAGCATATAAAAGGGCCTAATTGATCAATATACATCCACCGTTTTATAGTTGACATGTTTAATCGTTTGAAAATAACCACAAACCAAGAAATATGATAAAACCAATGATAAATGTAAATGTGTCTATGAAACATAAATGATCAAAATGTATGATGAGGTTACTTTCAACCATTCCAGACTCCATTCCATCTTCAATCTTAAATGATAAATTTCTTCTTTTTCTGTTATAAGCTACAGAAATTAGCAAAACAGACAATCAATTCTGATGTTCCACCGTTGTTTATTGAAGTAACTTTTGATGGCTTACTTCATCCCTTACCTGGTATATTAGATTATCATGGCTTACCGTTAGCAACTAATATGATTACGGATCCTATTTCTTGGGTGTTAAGTAATGTAAAGGTTACCTTTAATGATAAAAATTTAAGAAAGTTTCTATTATAAGATTTTTGGTATTATGATCAATCCTTTCCGTTTGGCCTTAACAAATGGCATAGTAACAGTTTCTTGATAATATCAAGGGAATTCAGATTAATAAACTATCATTAGAAAAGTCAGAAAACAACCATATTCTTTAGTAGAGATTTTGATTTTTAAGTAAGACAAAAATGAACATATTCCAATTTAGAGCATGCCAACATTTTATTATAATGTGACGATGCCGAGTGAGGGTTGTGAACTCAAAGGCAGGATGCAATCAACTGAGTTATATTGTTATAGAACACTCTCCTTTATATACAAAACCTCAAGGCAACAGGACATAACAAGTTAACAAGACAGACAGTTACAGAGGAAACAGCAGACATGAATTTTCATGTTCGTTTAGTGCGAGGGAAGAGCGGAGATACAAGCATAATATATGCAAAAGGAATTATGTACAATTGTGTGACACAAGGTTGGTACATGGCTCCCCCCCTAAAAATGACATACTGTACATGTTAAATAGGGCGCCCTGATCTGGAGAGGCGAACTGTAGGCGGGTCATCTGGCAGAAGATAAGCAGGTTTTAGACGATCAATGGAGACCCAGTCTTCTTTGCCACGAATGTTTAGTAGGAATGCTTTCGGACTGCGTCGGATCACAAGGAAAGGGCCCGTGTAAGGGGGCGTTAGTGGTGGCTTGCTAGTGTCGTTGCGCAGGAAGACGTACATTGCAGAATGCAAGTCCGTTGGTATGTGATGCTTAGCTGGGGGCTTGTAAGTCTGGCGGCACGGAGTAAATTTTCCCACGACGTGACGTATGCGCTGGAGATCGTCGTAGGAGGTTGTAGAAGGAAAAAATTCGGCAGGGACGACCAACGGGTCGCCATACACCATTTCAGCTGCCGAGACGTCGAGGGCGTCTTTAAGAGTGGTCCTTAGTTCCAGGAGGACCCAGGGAAGCTGAGTAAACCAGTTGCAATCCTTGCAGCGGGACATCAAAGCTGCTTTGAGGGTGCGATGAAAACGTTCAACCATTCCATTGGCAGCGGGGTTGTAGGCCGTTGTCTGATGTAGGGTGATGCCCAGGAGATTTGCTAATGACGTCCACAATTGAGAGGTGAAAGTGGTTCCCCTGTCAGAAGAAATATGCTCAGGGATACCAAATCTTGCAATCCATCCAGAGAGTAAGGCAGATGTACATGAGGCGGACGTTGCAGTTTCTATGGGAATGGCTTCAGGCCAACGAGTGGAGCGGTCGATGACGGTAAACAGGTAACGATGTCCTTGTGATGTGGGTAGGGGGCCTACAACGTCAACGTGAATGTGTGCGAAACGACGCTGAGGTTGAGGAAAGGTGCCCACTCCTGAATCCGTGTGTCGATGTACTTTGGAAGTTTGGCAAGAAGTACAGGCGCGGACCCAATCCTTAGCATCCTTAGGAATGCCGTGCCAAATGAACTTTGCCTTCAGCAGCTGTGCAGTAGAACGGCACGAGAGATGTGAAAGGCCGTGAATGAAATCAAACACCTGTCGGCGCATGGGAGCAGGAATCCAAGGTCGCGGTCTACCAGTACTGACGTCACAGAGGAGGGTGGTGTTGGAGTCTTCGAGGGGAAAATCTTCCCAACGGAGGGATGTGCAGGATGTCCTACAAGCTTGATACTCTGGATCCTGTCGTTGGGCTTCAGCCAGGGCGTTGTAATCCAATCCCAGTTCAACGGCAGCCAACGTGTTTCTTGACAGGGTATCGGCAACGGGATTCATTTTCCCAGGGACGTATTGGAGGGTGCAATTGTATTCAGCCACGGCGGAGAGATATGGGCGTTGACGGGCGGACCAGGCGTCAGACTGTCGAGTGAAGGCGTGCACCAGAGGCATGTGGTCTGTGCGAATGACGAAGGGCATACCTTCTAAGAAATGATGAAAGTGACGGACAGCCAAGTGCACCGCCAGCAATTCTCGATCGAAGGTAGAATAACCCGATTCTGCCTTGGACAGTTTTCTGCTGAAGAAGGCCAATGGGCGGGCCAAGCCTTTGACCACCTGCTCGAGTACTGCACCAATAGCGACGTCGCTGGCATCGGTGGAGAGAAGGAGAGGGGCGTGTGGGATAGGAAAAGTGAGAGCCGCAGCAGTTGATAGGGCCTTCTTTGCATTGCAGAAGGCTGCTGCTTGAAGGGGACCCCACTTCAGGTCCTTTGGCTTACCCTTGAGGGAGGCGTAGAGGGGAGCAAGAGTGGCGGCAATGGCTGGCAGAAAACGGTGATAATAGTTGATCATGCCCAAGAATTCCTGCAGAGCTTTGACAGTCGAGGGCGCGGGGAAACTCTGAACGGCTGCTACCTTCTCAGGGAGGGGATGGACTCCTTCAAGAGTGATACGGTTCCCTAAGAACGACACTTCGTTGGCGCCAAAGGTACACTTGTCGTACCAGACTACAAGGCCGTTTTGTTGCAGGCGGTCGAGCACGATGCGCAGGTGACGGAGGTGTTCCTCTTTTGAGGAGGAGAACACAAGTATGTCGTCCACATAACATACACAGAAAGGGAGGTCCCCTAAGATGCCATCCATGAGACGTTGAAACGTTGCCCCAGCATTACGAAGGCCAAAACAGGAGTAATTGAAGGTGTATGTACCAAACGGAGTGGTGATGGCGGTCTTGGGGATGTCTTCCGGGTTCACAGGCACCTGATAATACCCCTTCAGGAGGTCGAGCGTAGAGAAAACCTTCGCTTTATGCAGGTAGGAGGTCACATCGGCAATGTTTGGGAGGGGGTAGTGATCTGGTTCTGTTTGCATGTTCAGGCGCCTGTAATCCCCGCACGGACGGAGGGAGCCGTCTTTCTTCAGAACGATGTGTAAGGGTGACGACCATGGGCTGGAGGCCTTTTGGCAAACGCCCATTTTCTCCATTTCAGCGAACGTCTGTTTGGCGGCTGCCAATCGTTCCGGTGCCAGACGTCTGAATTTTGCGAAGACTGGGGGTACCATCGTCTTGATATGGTGATAAATACCGTGCTTGGCAGGAACCGTGGGCGTTTGGCGAAGTTCTGGACGGAAAACTTCCGGGTACGACGTGAGGAGGTGGGCGTAGGCATCCGTGGGTGCGCTGATGTGGAGAGCGAGGTTAGAGGGGGCGGGTTGAAGAGGTGTCGACAAGTACGAGTCTGCGTTGACCAATCCTCGGTGGGCGACATCGACCAGAAGGTGGAAATGAGAGAGGAAATTCGCACCGAGGATTGGCATTGTGACGTCAGCAACGAGAAACTTCCAATTGAATTTACCGTTTCCGAACGATAATGTGAGGTTCTCGTAACCGTAGGTGGGTATCGCAGATCTGTTGGCAGCTCCTAAGCGGATGTCGGCAGATTTAGACAGACTACGTCGTGCCTTGAAGAGTATCCTTGGCAAAAGAGAACGACAAGCACCCGTGTCTACCAAAAATCGCACGCCCGTTCCTGCATCCTGTAAAAAGAAAAGATTAGAAAAATGGGAGGCCACCGCCACAAGTGATGGCCTACTTACACGTTTTTTGGCCACTGACAATCCTTGGCACATTTCTTCGCAGTTGCCCCAAATCTGAAGTGGTAGTAGCAAAACTGCGGCGGATGGGAGGTAGTAAGTGGCTGTAGAAGTCGTTCGTTGGGGCGCGAGCGATTGGTGGGTGGTGGGCGGCTTTGTCGCCGCTTCGGCACGTCACGGGGTAGGCGTGTATGTCCTATGGCATTCATGTTAGCTTCGGTTGACGTTGAATAGGCATCCTCGTCGTCAGGGGTGGAGGCGTTGATGGAGGTCTTGAAGTGACTGTCCATAAGGGCGTCGGCTTTGGTCATCAAGTCCTTTATGGGTAAACTATCGACATCGGGTATGGCAGCGCGTACAGGTTCAGGCAAACGGCGTATCCAAAGGGCACGAAGTAGGTTCACCTCACGAGGAGAGCCGTCTGCGTCAGTTTGAAGGCGAGCGATACTGGTCATTTCCCTGAGGGCAAGCGTAGCCCTTTGGTCCCCCAACGGTTGTTGCGAGAGCTGAAAAAGCTTTGCTATACGGGCGGCTGGCGACGGCGAGTACTGCTGCAGAAGGTATGTTTTGAGGGCGTCATACGCTATTGGAGTGTCTCCTTGTTCACAAAGCCAGTCGGATATTTCTGGGAAGGTGTCCTCGGGTATCGCTGCGAGAACATAATCCGCTTTGGTGGTTGAGCGAGTCATGCCCCTTGATACGAAAGTGGACTTCTGCGCGCTGAAACCAAGCGAACGCCTCTCTGGTGGCGAACGGTGAAAGTTTCAATGGGGCGGCCGCAGCGCCAACTGCTGTAGTAGAGTCCGCCTCCGCCATAGTACCAACGATGGAGTGGCGAAGGAGGTGGGGGTGGAAGGCAGTGGGAGCGAGTCGACTTCCGGGGTCACCAATGTGACGGTGCCGAGTGAGGGTTGTGAACTCAAAGGCAGGATGCAATCAACTGAGTTATATTGTTATAGAACACTCTCCTTTATATACAAAACGTCAAGGCAACAGGATATAACAAGTTAGCAAGACAGACAATGTTACAGAGGAAACAGCAGACGTGAATTTTCTTGTTTTTTTAGTGCGAGGGAAGAGCGAAGATACAAGCATAATATATGCAAAAGGAATTATGTACAATTGTGTGACACACGGTTGGTACAATAAGCACTACTACGGTTACCCGGTGTTTCCCGGGTATATTTGCCCTTGGATTTTGAATGCTGCTATAAATTCACCATCATTCACAAATTTTGCTCCAAATGAAGCCATCTGGAAACCATTATTATATAGTAGTATGTTTTTAGGAATTTTTTTTTGGATGGTGGGATGTTACATTGAGAAGTTGTTTTCTGATATTTAGGAGGTTCAACTAACAAAGGCAGTCTAACTTTCTCTCCACTAGAACAATCCAGGAGGTTAATTCTTCCATTTTTGAGCATCGCAGGGATTACATTGTTGTGACATTAGGCCAGTTTGTACTATGTCCTCTGTTTCATAGAGGTATTTTTTTATCATAAGTGAAGGCATCTAGACACCATTGGACAGCATTAAAAGGACACGCTCTTGCTATTGTATGGATGACTCTATCAATATGGCAACTATTCTCAGCTCCTTCCGATGTTTCTTTATTTCAAGGGACAATAATTTTTTGTTGGTTATTCTGAAGTAGAGTCATTCTTTGATTTTCTTTTTTATTCCATTTCGCATATAGCTGTCATGCATTGTTGATTATTTTATAGCAAGTCGAGAATTTCTTTGGTCTTCATCCCGTGCTTCACGTCTAGTTGCCATTCTGTTTGCATTAGTATTACTCGGTAAATTCATCTGCTTTACGTCTTTGGTTTCACGTCTAGGTGCCATTCTGCTTGTATTAGTGTTCCTTTTCAAATTCATCAGCTCCTCGTGTTCTGCCTAGCATCTAGGTGCTATTCTACTTGCATTAGTGTTCCTTCTTAAATCCATCTGCTCTTCTTTTTCTGCTTTATAGTTACCTGCCATTCTTCTTGCATGAGGTTTTCTTTGTTTCTCATCCTATGTCTCACGTCTATCTGCCATTCTTCTTGCATTTGTTTCCCTCCATAGATTCCTCTGCTCTTTTGTTTTCTGCTATCTATTTCTTTTCACCAAATTTGCTTTATCAGATATACCGAATGAGAACCTCTTTTTCGGTGGCATCGTTTTGTAGAAAAGTGAAAAAAAATATATATATATTTATAACAATTACATAAAACTCACCATTGAATATTCTGTGCCATCTCCTTTTGGGTAGCATCATTCAGCTTACATTAATATTCCTTCTTAAATTCCTCTGTTCTTCATCTTCAGTTTCACGTCTTGCTGATAATCTGCTTGTATTAGTGTTCCTTCTCAAATTCTTCTGCTCTTTGTCTTCTTCCTCTTATCTAGCTGCCATTCTACTTGCATTGGTGTTCCTTCGTAAGTCTATCTGCTCTTCATTTTCTGCTTTATGGCTAGCTGCCATTCTACTTGCATTGGTGTTCCTTCGTAAGTCCATCTGCTCTTCATTTTCTGCCTTATGGCTAGCTGCCATTCTACTTGCATGAGTTTTTCTTTCTTTTTCATCCGGCGTCTCACGTGTAGCTACTATTCGTCTTGCATTTTTTTCCTCCATAAAGTCCTGTGCTTTCTTCTTCTATTCACGGAATTTGCTTTATCGTATTTACTTAATGAGAATCTCTTTTTGGGTGGCATCTCTTTGTATTAAACTGAAAAAAAAAATTATAAGAGTGACATAAGACTCAACCAAGAAATATTCTGCAAAATCTCTTTTTGGTGACATTATTTCGCAGAAGACTGATAAAATAAATAAATAAATAAGACTCAATCATTAAATATGCTGTAAGTTTTTGTACATTTTATCACATGGAAAAGTAAATCAGTGTATGCTATGTGTGTTGGGCAACACCCAAGGACCCCCTTTTTTAGGAGAAATTTCCAAATTAATATAGCCGTAAATAATTTCCTATGTTCATACAATATCTGTGTGGAATTTCATAGCAATTGGTTATTATTGAAAGAAGTTTTAAAGGGTTTGTAATGTTGGGGCTCGTAGACATCCCAAGATGGGTCTTGATCAAAATAAAAATAGCGACGTTAAATTTCTCGGGAAAATCAAAGTTAAAGTTTACGGTGCTAGAATGCCACATTTCGCAAGATTTCGTGGACTACAATTTTAGGTCGTCTGTAACTATGATCCCTTAGACCCCCAAGGTGGGTCTTGATCAAAATGGAAATAGCGGCGTTAGCTTTCACAATAAAATTACATAAATTTTGATCATTAAATATTCTCAAAGCTCCTTGTACAAATTTTCTATAGCGACACACAGACACACACACAGAGTCACTAGATTTACATATATCGATTATATTCAGGCAATGGAAAAAAATATAAAATTAGATATAGACCCAAGGCCATGGAAGACGAATTTACCAAATTGGAGGAAATTTCCACTTACGTGTTACTCGAAACACTTTTCAGAAAATTGCATTAATGAAGCCAGCAAAAAGTATCATAAGGACAAGGTAGATGAAAAAGTCAATTAATAATACACTCGGCTCACCATTTCCTGTACTAAGTTAGATTCATTTAGTAATTTGGGCCATAAAGTCAGCAATTGGGAAGGAAAGGCCATTCAGTACCAATGTGTATTGGTGAGAAATTTTGAGTTACATTAGGAAGTTAAAGTTGAAAGGCGGGAGAGCAAGATGGTGGAAGGGAAACAGAAACGGATTGAAAGGTGAATGAATCTATAGGCTAATACAAAGAACAACAAGAAACATCTCTGTAACAGAACACAGCATGAGTTACAACGATAACAGTGGCTTTCTGTAGAACACTAATTCATAAATGTGTTGAAGGTGTCTCACTTTTAAAAATAGTATAATGATATTATTATAGCATAACTACACATTGGGGAACATATGACTTTAAAAATTTTCCTAATATAATAATGATGTGCCATATGGTACCTGATGTAAAAATATTTTATTTTTGTTTGCCAGAATCTCTAAAGCCTTGATGTCTTAGAACTACACAGACTAAGCATGAAGAATTCGAATGGGTATGCTAAGAATGTATTGGGTGTTCAATAGCATAACACAGCTCAACAGATCAACAAGTAGAATGCTGACACAGCAGTTTAGGTTCATAACTTTACTCAAAGAGATATTTTAAAAACAATTATTGACCTGTGCTAAAGGGTAAAAGGAAATAAGAAGCAATAGTCTGTTTTGCAGTGGCCTTACAACATTCATAGCTAGTCTGAAGTCATCGAGAAACTAACCATATAGGGATTCCATGTTCCGTACGAATAAAATGTATCTGGGTAACAATTTCATTGAGTGTTGATGCCAATAACACTTTTCATTTTATGATTTGATAGAGCCATATAGTCTATATATATATATATATATATATATATATATATATATATATATATATATATATATATATATATATATATATATATATATATATATGTCTGTATATATATATAAGTATATATATATATATATATATATATATATATATATATATATATATATATATATATATATATATATATATATATATATATATATATATATATATATATGTATATATATGTATATACATATATATATATATATAAATAATATATATATATATATATATATATATATATATATATATATATATATATATATATATATATATATATATAAATAAATTTCTACCTCATACTTGGGATCAAACGCTAGCCCCTTCTAATGAAAGGCCAGGTCGAAACCAACCATGTCACGAGAGCCCATAGAAGAAATTGGAACCTGACGCTAACAGCTGTCCGAGGATTTACCTGGCGAGACATCAGTCTCTTGCCAGCGAGTTTTACCCAACTTCCCGGGCCACCACGTGACACAATTGGTAGTAATTCATTCAAATTACCCCTAATGAGTCAATATGGATAAATATCAACACAACATCGTGTTCAAATAGAAATAGATTTCTACCTCATATTGACTCATTAGGGTTAATTTAAATGAATTACTACCAATTGTGTCACGTGGTGGCCCGGGAAGTTGGGTAAAACTCGCTGGTAAGAGACTGATGTCTCGCCAGGTAAATCCTCGGACAGCTGTTAGTGTCAGGTTCCAATTTTTTTTATGGGCTCTCGTGACATGGTTGGTTTCGACCTGGCCTTTCAGTAGAAGGGGCTAGCGTTTGATCCCAAGTATGAGGTAGAAATTTATTTCTATTTGAACACGATGTTGTGTTGATATTTATCCATATTGACTCATTAGGGGTAATTTGAATGAATTACTACCAATTGTGTCACGTGGTGGCCCGGGAAGTTGGGTAAAACTCGCTGGTAAGAGACTGATGTCTCGCCAGGTAAATCCTCGGACAGCTGTTAGTGTCAGGTTCCAATTTCTTTTATGGGCTCTCGTGACATGGTTGGTTTCGACCTGGCCTTTCATTAGAAGGGGCTAGCGTTCGATCCCAATTATGAGGTAGAAATTTATTTCTATTTGAACACGATGTTGTGTTGATATTTATCCATATTGACTCATTAGGGGTAATTTGAATGAATTACTACCAATTGTGTCACGTGGCGGCCCGGGATGTTGGGTAAAACTCGCTGGTAAGAGACTGATGTCTCGCCAGGTAAATCCTCGGACAGCTGTTAGCGTCAGGTTCCAATTTCTTTTATGGGCTCTCGTGACATGGTTGGTTTCGAACTGGCCTTTCATTAGAAGGGGACTAGCGTTCAATCCCAAGTATGAGGTAGAAATTTATTTCTATTTGAACACGATGTTGTGTTGATATTTATCCATATTGACTCATTAGGGGTAATTTGAATGAATTACTACCAATTGTGTCACGTGGTGGCCCGGGAAGTTGGGTAAAACTCGCTGGTAAGAGACTGATGTCTCGCCAGGTAAATCCTCGGACAGCTGTTAGCGTCAGGTTCCAATTTCTTTTATGGGCTCTCGTGACATGGTTGGTTTCGACCTGGCCTTTCATTATAAGAGGCTAGCGTTCGATCCCAAGTATGAGGTAGAAATTTATTTCTATTTGAACACGATGTTGTGTTGATATTTATCCATATTGACTCATTACGGGTAATTTGAATGAATTACTACCAATTGTGTCACGTGGCGGCCCGGGAAGTTGGGTAAAACTCGCTGGTAAGAGACTGATGTCTCGCCAGGTAAATCCTCGGACAGCTGTTAGCGTCAGGTTCCAATTTCTTTTATGGGCTCTCGTGACATGGTTGGTTTCGACCTGGCCTTTCATTAGAAGGGGACTAGCGTTCGATCCCAAGTATGAGGTAGAAATTTATTTCTATTTGAACACGATGTTGTGTTGATATTTATCCATATTGACTCATTAGGGGTAATTTGAATGAATTACTACCAATTGTGTCACGTGGTGGCCCGGGAAGTTGGGTAAAACTCGCTGGTAAGAGACTGATGTCTCGCCAGGTAAATCCTCGGACAGCTGTTAGCGTCAGGTTCCAATTTCTTTTATGAGCTCTCGTGACATGGTTGGTTTCGACCTGGCCTTTCATTAGAAGGGGCTAGCGTTCGATCCCAATTATGAGATAGAAATTTATTTCTATTTGAACACGATGTTGTGTTGATATTTATCCATATTGACTCATTAGGGGTAATTTGAATGAATTACTACCAAATGTGTCACGTGGTGGCCCGGGAAGTTGGGTAAAACTCGCTGGTAAGAGACTGATGTCTCGCCAGGTAAATCCTCGGACAGCTGTTAGCGTCAGGTTCCAATTTCTTTTATGGGCTCTCGTGACATGGTTGGTTTCGACCTGGCCTTTCAGTAGAAGG
>NC_090745.1:38596248-38608748 GCF_036898095.1 Palaemon carinicauda
TTTATTTCATGTATGGACAATAGATTGAGAAAAATTATTGTTGTTGGAACTCGTGATGAACAAGCTCTAAAACGTATGCTAGAAGAGAAGAATTTGAATCTGCAGAAGGCTGTAGATATTTATCGAGCTTCTGACAGTGCTAATGAGAATAGCGCCACAATACGAGGAATGATCCCACACAATATATCTAAAGTTTCACGGTACAAAAGGGACTACAAGAAAGCACCCAATAGTTTATATAAAAAGGAAAGATGCTTTAGATGTGGAAGAGATAAAGATTCTGACATGAATGTTTGTAAGGCAAGGGACAAAAAGTGTTCCCAATGCGAAAAGATTGGACATTTTGCTGTTGCGTGTAGGTCAACAGGGAAGGAAACTTTTTCTTTACTGAAAAAGAATAAAGATTCAAAGCTAAAATCAACTGGTAAACTTAACAGGGATGTACACAGGATCATAAGTAATGCATATGTTAGCAGTGCCATTTCTCAAGCAACCCCGAAAGTTCAGATTCACAATACACATCCTGCAGGGAACTTGTCTATACTATAGACACCGGATTCCGGAGCAGAAGCTACAGTCACGGGCCTCAATGTAGCGAGATCTCTTGGTATATATTACTATATGCTCGAACCTTCTAAAATTGGAAAGATTTGTTCTGCTGGTTACCAGACCCTTAATCGTGTAGGATCTTTCACTTCACACCTTCAGCTTGGCGATCGACAAACTAAAGCTGAAATAACTGTGGTGAAGGAAGTAAAACGAGCTTTATTGAGCTGCTTTGATTCTATTGCTTTAGGAATTTTACCGGAGGATTTTCCTGCTCAAATTAATTCTCTTCCCGTACGATTGTCTGTAAATTCAGATGAAGAAAAGCGCTTAAAGGACTACAAAGAGAAAGAACACTCTACTTGTAGTGAAGTTCATTCACCTGTTGTACTTCCAAGGTGGCCTTATGAACGTCATTCAACTGAAGAAAAAAGGGCAGAGCATTCTTTCAGCTTTGGTATCAGCATTTCCTCTGGTATTTGGTGCCACAAAAATACTAAGGGAGGTGCATGGAGGTCCTATGCATATAAAGTTGTCCGAGAATGTAAGACCATTTGCTGTGACAGCCCCGCGCACTATACCATACAGCTGGAGGTTTGAAATAAAGGATCAGCTTGATGAACTTTTGGAGAAGGATGTTATCTGTAAGGTTGAGCATCCAACAGAATGGTGTCATCCTATAGTGCTTGTTGCTAAAAAACCAAATGGAGTAAGATTGTGTGTATGTATTTAGACCCACTTATCCTGTACGATCACCACATGATGTAGTAGCTTCGATTAGCACCGAAGCAATGTGGTTCTCTACACTAGATGCAAAAATGGGATATTTCAAAATCAAAATTGCAGAAGAAGACCGGGATATCACATGTTTTATCACCCCATGGGGTCGCTATAAATTCAAGAGAGCAGTAATGGGACTTATTTCTTCAGGAGATGAATACAATCGAAGAGGAGACCAAGCTCTTGGTGATATACCACAAACTGTGAAGATAGTTGATGATATTCTTGCGTAATTATTACTCTTTATAAGGATCACCTAGCCCATATTATTTCTATCTTGCAAAAATGTAATGAATATGGGAAAACATTTAATGATCAGAAAATTTGCTTTGCAAAACGTGTTGTTGATTTTTGTGGATATAAAATATCGAGTCATGGCTACACAGTTGATTCTCTCAAAGTGATGGCTATTGTAGACTTCCTTGTGCCACAAAATATAACAGATCTTCAATCTTTTATGGGACTTGTTAATCAGCTTGGAAGGTTTTCTTCAGTAATTGCATGTGAAGCACAACCAATCAGAGATTTACTAAAACAGCGTAATGAGTCATGTTGGACTGCACAGCATGATTTGTCTTTTAGGAGAGTGAAGAAGGCACTTACTGCATCCCCTGTATTTGCACCTTTTGATGCAACTTTACTAACCATGTTGCAGACAGATGCGTCACGACTGCATAGTCTGGGATCTGCTTTACCTCAAAAGCATGGAACGGACTGGAAACTAACGCAATGTGGCTCAATATTCCTTTCAGATCTTGAAACAAGATATTCTGTGATAGAGCTGGAAATGACAGCCGCATTATGGTCAATTAAGAAATATCAAACTTACTTGGCTGGGTTACCCATTTTGATGTTGTGATAGATCATAGACCATTGATATCAATTCTTAACAGTAAGTCACTTGGTGAAATTGAAAACCCAAGACTTCAATGCATAGGAGAGAAACTAAGTAATTGCAGTTTTACTGTTCACTGGAAGAAAGGAAGTTCTCATTGTATTCTGGATGCTTTATCACGTGCACCAGTTCAGGATTCTACAGAAGAAAATCGTTTGAATGACGATGGATCCACTGATCCTTTGCATGTTGCAATTGTGAATGCCCTTGACATGCATGAAGATGGCGTACTTCTAACACCTCTGAAGGACAAAACACTTGAAAAGGTATGTGTTGCTGCTGAACAGGATGCAGAATACAATTCTCTTCGGGAGATTATAATGAAAGGTTTTCCTGAACACTGCCATAATTTGGAAGTAGAAATCAGGCCTTTCTGGAATATACGGGATATATTTGCTATAGATGATGACCTAATCATTTATGGAGCAATACTTCTTATACCCAAGAGACTTCGACGTAAAACCCTTGAATGTCTTCATGATGGTCATCAGGAAATGGACCGCACTAAAATGAGGGCGCGGCAAACTGTTTATTGGCCTGAAATTGACCGAGATATTGAGAATATAGTTTCTTTTTGTATCAAATGCCATTCTCTTCTACCAAATCAAAGTAACGAATCTTTATGGCAAGAAGATCAACCAAGTAGAGTTTTTGAATCCGTATCTGCAGATTATTTTCATGCCATGGGTCGAACTTATCTTGTTTATGTTGATAGGTTGTCTGGATGGTCTTGTGTATCTTCCTGTCAGGGTATAGCTTCTACAGCCAATCTAATCCGGTCACTGAGGGCTATATTTTCAGATACTGGGGTTCGTGTGTTGTTGAATACTGATGTAGGACCACAGTTTGCTTCATCAGCTTTGAGGCATTATTTATCTCGTTGGGGAGTAGAACATCACATTACTTCGTCATAGAATCCGAAGGCAAATGGACATGCAGAAGCATCTGTGCAAATTATCAAGAAGCTGATAATGACTACTACTAAGAATGGGAATCTGGATGCGGATGAATTCGCCTGTGGAATATTAGAGCTTAGAAATACATCTTTTGCTGATGGCATATCACCAGCTCAAGTTTTATTTGGTCATCCCCTCAGGTCTTTTATTCCAACACACCGTCGCTCATTTGCCAAAGAGTGGCAAAGGAAAGCAGAGAAATGTGAAGTTAAGGCAGAGTATTTGCGAAGCTAGGCAAAGCAACGATACAACAGTACTGCCAGACCCCTTTCTCATTTGAAAATGAGCAGTTATGTTGATGTTCAAGATCACAACACAAAACTTTGGAATCGTCCAAGTGTTGTTGTCGGCATTGGATCAAGGGGAGATTATCTTATAAAGTTGGTCAGTGGATGTATTCTGTGGAGAAACCGGAAGTTCCTGAGACCACATCGACCTTTTCTACCAATATATGGATCAAGCCTTGATGCACCTAATACTCCCAATAAACCAAAGGATGTGGAGAGGTCGCTAGATAATTCTACTGCTGAGGTTTTTGAAAAATCAGTTTCGCTTACACCAGCTCCACGTCGTAGTTTGTGGCATAAGAAAGAACCTTATCGTCTACAAGTAAAATGGGACAAAAAAATACATATGAATAAGAAGGATCTTCAGACACTAGGAGTTATATGTTACCCTAGACGTCTTATGGGGATGTGTGTGATATAACTTCAAATGTCTGTATTTATTTGTTTACTAGTTATGTAATGGGTTGTTCGGAAATTATATTGTAACAGTAATTGATTCCAAATGTAAATAAACAAGCAAGTGTTTTGTAAATACTTTTCGTCTCTATGTATTTAACGAATATTGTTAGTCTCTGTTTACCTGTCATTTTGTATAGTAACCTCTTATTAAAGAGACGTATCATTGTTCGTGTTTCTTTGCCAGCCTAGAAGAGATTAAACAATCACTATGTCAAATTCTATATCATGAGACAGACAATTGAATTATGGTTATTTTGGCACTAGTTTCAAGCAAATCGGATTGATATTGACCACGATATAGCAAAAAAACATTTTTAACTTTTAGTAACCTTAACCTTAACCTTCTGGCCCAATACTTCCCAAAATCAAGGCCAAGAGAGAAAATGTCTACTTAATTCGGTGGAGTCGGCTCCTACCTGAAGATAATACATAAACGGTGACGTACATAACAAACTGCATCGGGTTCTCGACTCCTGTTTGGGAATTTCGGGATATACTTTCTGGCCTTTCACTCTTCCACTGCTTATCTGACACTCACCGGGTAATGAGGAAGTGAATATCTCTATTTTCTTTAATGTGCTTTTGTAAACTAACATAGATCTAATAATTCACTAATGATAATGCGTTAATGGGTACAAGTATACTGTAAGTATCAAGAAAATTAAGAATGAAAAAAGTAATTCTCCTCAGTTCAACCCAAAACAAGAAATTACGAAATGAGAGGGTAAAGTTGATGTACAGGTGAACAATCAAAATATTTGGAAATACCATTTGAGGTTTTAGCACTCATTTTGGACCAGAGACACATAAACGAAGTTTGTACCACAATCTATTCGGAAAACCTATTATAAATTTTTGTTACTTGCTAAGCTACAGCTCTATTTGGAAAAGCAGGACGCCATAAACCCATTTATAAATAATGAAGGAAAACTATGAAACTAAGAAATATTTCAAGATTAGTAACAACTATTAAACCGATCATTCATATGTAAACTCATGTCAACCTGATAAACAGATAAATACAAAGCTGTAAAGGGCATACAATAAATAATTTCTTGAATTATTATAAATGACACAGAAACCATATACATTTTCATAATGAAGACTGCATGTTAAGTACCTAAAATACAATACACGTAACGCTTACGCAGTCTCCACAAACGACTATCACAATAGCAAGAAATGCAAGCAAAATCTAGTGTATAGGAATACAGTGAATAACTGTATATTAACAATAAATAACATACTGGAAGAAACAAGAAACTATCATCATTCACAAAAATCAGGTCAGTGAATAAATACAACCTTATTAGTAGTGTGACGGGCCGAGAGAAGATTGTGAACTCAAAGGCAGGATACAATCAACTGATTTTTATTATTAAAGAACACTCTCCTTTATATACAAAACCTCAAGGCAAAAGGAAAATACATGTTCGAGAAATGACAATGTTACATAGGCGACACATAGACATGTTTGTTCAGTTTCTTTTTAGTGCGAGGGAAGAGCGCAGATACAAGCATAATATATACAAAATAATTTATGTACGATCGTGTGACACACGGTTGGTACATGGCTCCCCCCCTAAAAATGACATACTGTACATGTTAAATAGGCCGCCCTGATCTGGAGAGGCGAACTGTAGGCGGGTCATCTGGCAGTAGATAAGCAGGTTTTAGATGATCAATGGAGACCCAGTCTTCTTTGCCACAAATGTTTAGTAGGAATGCTTTCAGACTACGTCGGATCACAAGGAAAGGACCCGTGTAAGGGGGCGTTAGCGGTGGCTTGGTAGTGTCGTTGCGCAGGAAGATGTGCGTTGCAGAATGCAAGTCTGTTGGTATGGGATGCTTCGCTGGGGCTTGTAAGTCTGGCGGCATGGAGTAAATTTTCCCACGACGTGACGTATGCCCTGGAGATCGTTGGAAGAGGTTGTAGATGGAAAAAATTCGGCAGGGACGACCAACGGGTCGCCATACTCCATTTCAGCTGCCGAGACATCTAGGGCGTCTTTAAGAGTGGTCCTTAGTCCCAGGAGGACCCAGGGAAGCTGAGTAAACCAGTTGCAATTCTTGCAGCAGGACATCAAAGGTGCTTTGATGGTGCGATGAAAGCGTTCAACCATTCTATTGGCCGCGGGGTTGTAGGCTGTTGTCTGATGAAGGGTGATGCCCAGGAGATTCGTTAATGATGTCGACAATTGAGAGGTGGAAGTGGTTCCCCTGTCAGAAGTAATATGCTCAGGGATACGAAATCTTGAAATCCATCCTGAGAGTAAGAAATATGTACATGAGGCGGACGTTGCAGTTTCCATGGGAATGGCTTCAGGCCAACGAGTGGAGCGGTCGATGACGGTAAACAGGTAACAATGTCCTTGTGATGTGGGTAGGGGGCCTACAACGTCGACGTGAATGTGTGCGAAACGACGCTGAGGTTGAGGAAAGGTGCCCACTCCTGAATCCGTGTGTCGATGTACTTTGGAAGTTTGGCAAGAAGTACAGGCGCGGACCCAATCCTTAGCATCCTTAGAAATGCCGTGCCAAATGAACTTTGCAAGAGGGATGTGAAAGGCCGTGAATTAAATCAAACACCTGTCGGCGCATGGGAGCAGGATTCCAAGGTCGCGGTCTACCAGTACTGATGTTACAGAGGAGGGTGGTGTTGGAGTCTTCGAGGGGAAAGTCTTCCCAACGGAGGAACGTGCAGGATGTCCTACATGCTTGATACTCTGGATCCTGTCGTTGGGCTTCAGCCAGGGCGATGTAATCCAATCTCATTTGAACGGCAGCCAACGTGTTTCTTGACAGGGCATCGGCAACGGGATTCATTTTCCCAGGGACGTATTGGAGGGTAAAATTGTATTCAGCCAAGGCGGAGAGATGTTGGCGTTGACGGGCAGACCAGGCGTCAGACTGTCGAGTGAAGGTGTGCACCAGAGGCATGTGGTGTGTGCAAATGACGGAGGGCATACCTTCTAAGAAATGACGAAAGTGGCGGACAGCCAAGTGCACCGCCAGCAATTCTCGATCGAAGGTAGAATAACCCGATTCTGCCATGGACAGTTTTCTGCTGAAGAAGGCCAATGGGCGGGGCGAGCCGTTGACCACTTGCTCGAGTACTACACCAATAGCGACGTCGCTGGCATCGGTGGAGAGAAGGAATGGGGCATGTGGGATAGGAAAAGTGAGAGCCGCACCAGTTGATAGGGCCTTCTTTGCATTGCAGAAGACTGCATCTTGAAGGGGACCCCACTTCAGGTCCTTTGGCTTGCCCTTGAGGGAGGTATAGAGGGGAGCAAGAGTGGCTGCAATGGCCGGCAGAAAACGGTGATAATAGTTGATCATGCTCAAGAATTCCTGCAGAGTTTTGATTGTTGATGGCACGGGGAAGTCCTGAACGGCTGCTACCTTCTCAGGGAGGGGGTGGACTCCTTCAGGAGTGATGCGGTGCCCTAAGAACGACACTTCGTTTGCGCCTAAGGTATACTTGTCGTACCGGACTACAAGTCCGTTTTGTTGCAGGCGGTCAAGCACGATGCGCAGGTGACGGAGGTATTCATCTTTTGAGGAGGAGAAGACAAGTATGTCGTCCACATAACATACACAGAAAGGGAGGTCCCCTAAGATGCCATCCATGAGACGTTGAAACGTGGCCCAAGCATTACGAAGGCCAAAACAGGAGTAATTGAAGGTGTATGCACCAAACGGAGTGGTGATGGCAGTCTTGGGGATGTCTTCTGGGTCCATAGGCACCTGATAATACCCCTTCAGGAGATCGAGCGTAGAGAAAACCTTTGCTTTGTGCAGGTAGGTGGTCACGTCGGCAATGTTTGGGAGGGGGTAGTGATCCGGTTCTGTTTGCATGTTCAGGCGCCTGTAATCCCCGCACGGACGGAGGGAGCCGTCTTTCTTCAGAACAATGTGTAAGGGTGATGACCATGGGCTGGAGGCCTTTTGGCAAAGGCCCATTTCCTCCATTTTGGCGAACGTCTGTTTGGCGGCTGCCAATCGTTCCGGTGCCAGACGTCTGAATTTTGCGAAGACTTGGGGTCCCGTCGTCTTGATATGGTGATAAATACCGTGCTTGGCAGGAACCGTTGGCGTTTGGCGAAGTTCTGTACGGAAAACTTCCGGGTACGACGTGAGGAGGTGGGCGTAGGCATCCGTGGGTGCGCTGATGTGGAGAGCGAGGTTAGAGGGGGCGGGTTGAAGAGGTGTCGACAAGTACGAGTCTGCGTTGACCAATCGTCGGTGGGCGACATCGACCAGAAAGTGGAAATGAGAGATGAAATCCGCACCGAGGATTGGCATCGTGACGTCAGCAACGAGAAACTTCCAATTGAATTTACTGTTTCCGAACGATAATGTGAGGGTCTCGTAGCTGTAGGTGGGTATCGCAGATACGTTGGCAGCTACCAAGCGGACGTCGCCAGATGTAGACAGACTACGTCGTGCCTTGAAGAGTTTCCTTGGTAAAAGAGAACGACAAGCATCCGTGTCTACCAAAAATCGCACGCCCGTTCCTGCAACCTGTAAAAAGAAATGATTAGAAACACGGGAGGCCACCACCACGAGCGATGGCCTACTTACACCTTTTTTGGCCACTGACAATCCTTAGCACATTTCTTCGCGGTTGCCCCAAATCTGAAGTGGCAGTAGCAAAACTGCAGCGAATGGGAGGTAGTAAGTGGCCGTAGAAGTCGTTCGTTGGGGCGCGAGCGATTGGTGGGTAATGGGCGGCTTTGTCGCTGCTTCGGCACATCACAGGGTAGGCGTGTATGTCCTACGGCATTCATGTCAGCTTTGGGTGATGTTGAACAGGCATCCTCTTCGTCAGGGGTGGAGGCGTTGATGAGGTCTTGTAGTGGCTGTCCACAAGGGCGTCGGCTTTGGTCATCAAGTCCTTTATGGGTAAACTATCGACATCGGGTATGGCAGCGCGTATAGGTCCGGGTAAACGGCGTATCCAAAGGTCACGAAGTAGGTTCACCTCACGAGGAGAGCTGTCTGCGGCAGGTTGAAGGCGAGCGATACTGGTCATTTCCCTGAGGGCAAGCGAAGCCCTTTGGTCCCTCAACGGTTGTTGCGAGAGCTGAAAAAGCTTTGCTATACGGGCGGCTGGCGATGGCAAGTACTGCTGCAAAAGGTATTTTTTGAGGGCGTCATACGCTATTGGGGTATCTCCTTGTTCACAAAGCCAGTCGGATATTTCCGGGAAGGTGTCCTCGGGTATCGCCGGGAGAACATAATCTGCTTTGGTGGTTGAGCGAGTCACGCCCCTGATGCGAAACTGGACTTCTGCGCGCTGAAACCAAGCAAACGCCTCTCCGCTGGCAAACGATGAAAGTTTGAATGGAGCGGCCGTAGCGCCAACTGCCGTAGAGTCCGTCATAGTACCAACGGCAGAGGGGCTAGAGGGTGGGGGTGAAAGGTGGTGGAAGCGAGTTGACTTTCGGGGTCACCAATGTGTTGGGCCGAGAGAGGGTTGTGAACTCAAAGGCAGGATGCAATCAACTGAGTTATATTATCAAAGAACGCTCTCCTTTATATACAAAACCTCAAGGCAACAGGAAAATGCATGTTCGAGAAATGACAATGATACATAGGCGACACAAAGACATGTTTGTTCTGTTTCTTTTTAGTGCGAGGGAAGAGCGCAGATACAAGCATAATATATACAAAACAATTTATGTACAATCGTGTGACACACGGTTGGTACAGTAGCGTTAGCTTAGTAGAAAACCTATTTCAATGATGAAAGCCCAATTTTTCCCTCACAGTAAATCGCCTGGTGACGCAGTAAGCAAGCACACAAAGCTCTGCTTTGTGGGGGTTGTGGGAGGAGGAGTGAGCAGACCTTTTTTCTTTTAGCCTTGCTCTTCTCTTTATCGGAGGCAATGGCAAATACGAGTATATACTAGTCACCACCATCATATTCTTCTCTGCTTAAAATGGATTGTGCTATAACATAACACTCTTCCAATTTTAGCAAGTAATTGTATGATGAAAATAGTTAGTAACTCTCCCCGCAATAAATGTTGATGGGCAATATACTGATTCTACAGCTAAGGTGAACGCACACGTTAGCATAAACACTCTGACTTTCGATAAGTAAATATATATATATATATATATATATATATATATATATATATATATATATATATATATATATATATATATATATATATATATATATATATATGTGTGTGTGTGTGTGTGTGTATGTGTATGTATGTGTGTGTGTGTATGTGTGTGTGTGTGTGTGAGTAGTATTAGATCTGTAGGTATTGTTACATTCTAGGATAATGGAACATATTAAGGTAACTTTTTAATATAATGAGACACTTCCTGGCATATATGTGTTTCTAAAGTGTTTTACATTATAAAACGAAGAAAAAAAGGCGAAAAGGTTAAGGATTTATCCCATAGCATATGAGAAGTGGTTTTAGTGAGTTACGATTAAGATACAAAATGCAAAATACCAAAACAAACTGTAGTTACGATTATAATTACCATTTCAGGAGACGAAAATAAAGGGACAATAGAAGAGATTGTGACACGTACTTTGAAAGGAATGTAAATGCTAAATCAAATAACTGGTTGAAGTTGTATTTAAATAACAAATATATTAAAGATATATTCAAAGTACTTAAATATGTAAATACAGTACTTTTAATTATATGTAAATAAATTTTAAATATTTGTCATATAGTTTTGATATCTTTCTTTTAAAGGTATGATATTAGTCTCTGTGGAATTGTATTAGTTACTATTGTACCAATCGTGTGTCGCACGTTCGTATATAGTTCATTTTGTGCTTGTATCTTCGCTCTCCCCTCGCACTAAAAAGAACCTGAAAAAACATGTCTTGTTTCTCCTCTGTAACATTGTCTGTTTTTTTAACATGAAAATTCTTGTTGCCTTGAACTTTTGTATATAAAGGAGAGTGTTCTATAATAAAGTCACTCAGTTGTTTTCAGCTTGCCTTTGAGTCACAACCTTCTCTCGGCCCATCACATTGGTGACCCTGGAAGTCGACTCGCTCCTCCCGCCTTCCACCCCCCCCCCCCCCTTGCCCCTCCATCGTTGGTACCATGGAGGACTCTACGGAATTTATTGCTGCGACTCCCCCATTGAAACTTTCATCATTCGCCAGAAGTCCAGTTTCGCATCAAGGGCATGACTCGCTCAACCACCAAAGCAGATTATGTTCTCGCGGTGATACCCGAGGACACATTCCCGGAAATATCCAACTGGCTTTGTGAACAAGGA
Source organism: Palaemon carinicauda (assembly GCF_036898095.1). Classification (NCBI taxonomy): domain Eukaryota; kingdom Metazoa; phylum Arthropoda; class Malacostraca; order Decapoda; family Palaemonidae; genus Palaemon; species Palaemon carinicauda. The sequence goes on from NC_090745.1 coordinate 38,607,444, forward strand.
GATACCCCAATAGCGTATGACGCCCTCAAAAAATACCTTCCGCAGCAGTACTCGCCGTCGCCAGCCGCCCATATAGTAAAGCTTTTTCAGCTCTCGCAACAACCGTTGGGGGACCAAAGGGCTTCGCTCGCCGTCAGGGAAATGACCAGTATCGCTCGCCTGCAACCTGCCGCAGATGGCTCTCCTCGTGAAGTGAGCCTACTTTGTGCCCTTTGGATACGCCGTTTACCCGGACCTATACGCGCTGCCATACACGATGTCGATATTTTACCCATAAAGGACTTGATGACCAAAGCCGACGCCCTTATGGACAGCCACTTCAAGACCTCCATTAACGTCTTCACCCCTGACAAAGAGGAAGCCTATTCAACGTCACCCGAAGCTGACGTGAAGGCTGTAGGACATACACGCCTACCCCGTGACGTGCCGAAGCTGCGACAAAGCCACCCACCACCCGCCACTCGCTCGCGCCCCAACCAACGACTTCTACAGCCACTTACTACCTCCCATTCGCCGCAGTTTTGCTACTATCACTTCGGATTCGGGGCAACCGCGAAAAAATGTGCCAAGGATTGTCAGAGGTCAAAACACGTGTAAGTAGGCCATCGCTAGTGGTGGTGGCCTCCCGTGCTTCTAATCTTTTATTTTTACATGATGCAAGAACAGGCGTGTGATTTGCCAAGGGAACTTTTCAGGACACGACGTAATCTCTCTACGTATGCCGACGTTCGCTTGGTAGCTGCCAACGGATCTGCGATACCCACCTACAGTTACAAGAACCTCACATTATCGTTCGGAAATGGTAAATTTAATTGGAAGTTTCTCGTTGCTGAAGTCACTTTGCTAAGCCTCGGAGCGGATTTCCTCTCTCATTTCCACCTTCTGGTTGATGTCGCCCACTGACGATTGGTCAACGCAGACTTGTACTTGTCGACACCTCTTCAACCCGCCCACTCCAACCTCGCTCTCCACATCAGCGCACCCATGGATACCTACGCCCACTTCCTCACGTCGTACCTGGAGGTTTTCCGTATAGAACTTCGCCAAACGCCCACGGCTCCTGCCAAGCATGGTATTTATCACCATATCAAGACGACGGGACCCCCAGTCTTCACAAAATTCAGACGTCTGGCACCCGAACGATTGGCAGCCGCCAAACAGATATTCGCTGAAATGGAGGAAATGGGCCTTTGCCAAAAGGCCTCCAGCCCATGGTTGTCACCCTTATACATTGTCCTGAAGAAAGACAGCTCCCTTCGTCCGTGCGGGGATTACAGGCACCTGAACATGCAAACAAAACCGGAT
>NC_090745.1:38616248-38636248 GCF_036898095.1 Palaemon carinicauda
TCTTGGGGCTAGTCAAGTCTGTCAAGAGTGCGACTACAGCGAAAGAGTTCTGACAAAACCATCTGTAGAATCCTGCCATTTCTAAAAACCGTTGTAAATGCTTTCTCATATAAGGGGATGAAGCTTTCCTTATTCCTTCGACGTTAATTGGTACCTGGGTGATTCACCCTCTTCCGACTTCAAATCCTAATTACCAAACTGTTGACTCTCCAATTTCACTTTTCTTCAGGTTATTCATCAGTTGTACTCCGCCTAACTTTTAAAATACCTTCTCCAGGATTCGGATATGTTCTTCCTAGGTTTAGGAATTTATCACAATATCATCGAGATATACACCTACTCCTTCAATCAATCCTATAAGGTTATCCCTCGCTCGTTGGAAGAAGGCTGGTGTGTTCATTAGATCAAATGGCATGACTGTGCATTGATATAACCCAAACATGGTTATAAAAGCTGTAAATAATTTTGCGTTGTCGTCATGAGGAATTTCATAATAGCCTTTCAACATGCCGATCTTAGAGACAAACTTTGCTTGTCCAATGTTATCAAGTAGCTGGTCTATGAGCGGCAACGGATGATTTTCAGCCACACTGATCAAATTCAACTTTGAGTAGTCAGTACACATCCTCAAAGATCCGTTGGGGTTTTTCATGAGCAAGTATGGAGAACTATGATGGCTAGAATTCTGTTCGGCTTATCAGTTCTGCAACAAATAGTCCACTTCTTTTCCTATGACCTTTCAGTAATACGCCGACAGTCGAAATGCGCGTTGTTTGAATGGCCTTTCTGTGTCTCAAAGTGTATATCATGTCTCATCAAACTGGATTGTTTCGGGATGTCTGAGGCAATTTCAGGGAAACTTCTAATCAATTGGCTTAATTCCTCTTGTTGCGCCTTGTTCAAATGCGTTAATCTCTCTTTTAAGTTCCTATTGTTGGATGAATTATTCACTTTTCTTACAGCCCCTACCTCATATACGTCTTCGTGTTCTGTGGATAAGATGGTCTGCACCATACATACCTATGAAGTTTCGGTCACATTTTCGCTTCAGTATGATTTCAATAAGCTAACTTGTATCTTCTTTTGGATTTCTTTCTTCCTGGTGTTTCGATAACGTAGGTCCGCTCTCTGATTTTCTCCAAAATCTGGAATGGTCCTTGGACTGTTGGTGAGAAGGAATGTCCTTATCGGTAAGAAAACCTACACCTGTTGTCCTACCGCAAACTATCTGTTCTTCCTTTTCATATAAAACCTCTTTTTTTCTCTTTCCTAGACTTAATTTCATGTTTTCGAGGAAAAATGTTCTTATCTTGTCGATCCTTTTCCTCTAGTTCTTGCCATAATCTCCATCCGTTTCCTCTCGATCTTTCCATTTTTCTGCCCATATTTTAATCAGTCTTCTTACTTCTCGTCCAAAAACCATTTCATTCAGGCAACATCCCATGCTTTCTTGGTAAGCATTTTGTACCACAAATAACATCGAACATAGTGCGATGTCCCATTCATTTCCTGTTTCGTTGTAGTACTTTGTTAACATACTCTTTAGGTTTTATAAAAATCTTTCTAAAGCTTCCTGGGTCTTCGGGTGACAAGCAATAAACAGTTGCTATCTCACATCCAATACTTTCATCACGTCCTGAAACAATTTTGAAGTGAAATTTGTTACTCAGTCACTCTGAACAACTTCCAGAATGCAAAACCTGGTGAAAAAGTCTAGTGACTTCTCTGCAATTACTCTGGCACTGATGTTCATTACGGGTGTGGCGTCTGGGTATCTTGTCATTTGACACATCAATGTTAACATATATACGTGGCCTTTCTTGTTTTCCAGTAACATTCCCACAATGTTGATCATCACCTTGCTTAAGGGTTATCCTCGTGCTTCAATCGGTTGTAAGGGGGCCTACTCGGTGTACTCATTAGGCTTTTCAGCCATCTGACAGACGTGACATGCACGGCAAAACTGGCTCACATCCGTAAGCTTGCCAGGCCAGAAAAAGTCTCTCATAATCTTCTCTGTTGTCTTTCTTATTCCCATGTGTCCCACCTCATGTGCTACAGCAATCACGTGTCTTCTCAGCAGTGCTAGAATCAATATCTGATGGTATATGCCCCATTCGGCATCCCCAGGGAAATTGGAGGGTCTATACTTCCTCATAAGTAATCCCTCGTTGAGGTAATAACAGGTGGGATACTACTGCACCTCCTTCTCATCCACCACATAGTACAATAATAATGTTAATGTCACATCCTTCTGTTGCAATCCTATCAGCCTTCTCTGACTCACTATTCCTACTTCTAATGCTGAGTCTCAAATTTCTTCCAAGTCCATTACTTCCTTGTCTTTCTGGTCACTTGTTTGTCGTTCCTCTTCTTTCGGGCTACCTTGGGAGCTCACATCTTGTGTACTATAATGGGAAACCTCTTCTCCCATATTAAACTTCCAAGTTTATCGTTCCTTTGGTTTCCCTATCTTTTTCTGCAGCCACTTTTTTCGTCATACTCCAAGTCGCCATACAACTGGGAAACAGATACTGGTAGTTCTCCTTGAATTCAGTCATAGGACTATACTTCAGTGGTTTATCTGTTATAATAAGACAAGACAAAAACACCACTCCAATAACCTCATTTCCCAGTAGGAGTTCTACTCCTTCAACAGCCAATGAATCTTTTACCACAAAATCCAAATGACATGTCACCAACTCGCATAACAGATTCAAACAGCAAAAAAGGGGTAACTTCCTCACCTCCTATTCCCTTCAAAATGACCAAATATCCTGTGAGAGATTGTTCCATCACTGGATATACGATTCCGTCACCAGATTGTGATTACATCCCGTGTTTTGCTAACATGCCTTTATAAATAGAAAGTTTAAAGATATCCGCGCTTTTTGGGGTTGTCCTATTCGTCGCGCAAATATTAACTGGTTTATTCTCCTCACCGACTTCTACCGTTTGATTCTATATCTTCGTATTATGTGGAGTTGAATTACCCTTAAGCTCTTGGGCGACTGCTTTCGGTTGTTTTGACCAACAATCCTTACTGATATGTCCTATTTTGCCACACTTATAACAGACAACATAAATCTTCTAAAAGTCTTTCACCCCACCTGAATGATGATGATTCGACGATTGTTGCTGTGGTACTATTGCATTTTGCTTTAGAATAGCACTAGCGGTATTTCTGCTATAATTATTGAACTAGTTACCATAGTTAACCCTGGATAGGTACGCTCCTCGGACACCCCTTTAAGGGTATACTCGGTCGTGCGCGACCCCGACGCAAAAAAAAAATTCTTGAAAAATCTCTTTTTGCAGTAACCTCCTTTTTTTTACCAAAAAAAAGTTCAATGAATGCTTAAAACTACTGTAAAGATAAATACTACTCATCTGCAGAAAAACTATTTATTATAAATATTTAAAAAAAATAAGTAGAAAAAAAGACCTTACATAAAAATTCATAAAAAAATAAATTCACTCCTATTCACAAAAATAATTTTAGGAATTGAATCTTGAATGTTTAGGACACATCTTGCTATATTTTGGATGAAGTCAGAACCATGGAGGTGAAGATCTGAAATGAGAAAAAAAGGGTAACTTTTTTTGGCCAAAAAAAAATGTGTCCAAATTTCATGAAATAGGAATTGGCTAATTTTTTAGGGAATAAACATATGTTATCCTAGAATAGAAATATGTAAAAAAATCTTCACTATTTTTTAAATTACATTTATATCAGGGGCCATATCTAAAGGTCATTTTTTGAGTACTTAGAAATTTCGTAAAAAAAATACCTATATTTAATATATAATATGATATTTATGCAGGTAAAAATATACCAAAATATCACAAATTCTATAGGGAACAAGAATATATATAGATAGGGCAACTTACGCTTCGGATATGTCCACAAAGTAGCCGCCAACCACACTGACTCAGACTCCCTAATCTGCCACTTGAAATGTAGGAAGGGTATGTCAATTTCAAGGTGTTTTTTACTAATCTCATTATTCTTGGATATGCATAAAAATTCTATGGTGGGTTGCTGGATGATTGTCGATTATTTTACGAATATAAAATTAGAATTCTGACCCCAAAAACAATTTTTGAAGGGAAATAAAATCGAAAAAAAAAGAAAATTGTAAAACAATAATAATATTTTAGGTAATAAAATTTGATGATATTCAATTAAAAAAGAAGTAAACAAAATTTTCATGTTGTATCTTACAAATAACGCTGCGTTACAGTTTGGACAGACGCTACAGTTTGGACAGAGGACACTCTGGTGGACCAGAGGACACTCTGGTGGACCAGACAAACAGGACTCTTGCACAGGAGACACGCAGTGTTTGTCTTGCGGTCGTCCCTAGGCGGGCAGCTGTGACAGCGAATCCATTTAGGGAGTTTTATGTGGCCAACGGCAATTTGAGGTCTTGGTGGTTCCTGCTCAGGTATCTTGAAAGTATCCACCATGATTTGACGGAGTCCCTTCGACAAACTGTGTGACGTTAGACACCGATGTATTGCCTAGGGAGCACACAACTCGTAGGTGATATCTCTGAGGAACGTTCGCCTTGGCATTGTCTTGGCGAAGGGCAAGCACGTATAGAAAATATGAGAATTGACCATTATTATATTCAATATCCCATAGAGTCAGAGGCCAGCGTCGTGACTTACGAATACAACTAGATGTAGAACACATCTGGTCGAATGTGTCTACACCTCCCTTGGTCGCATTATAAAACATCTGAATGTCAGTCTTCCTTTCTTCGACTTCAGACGGATCATGATGCAGGGAACTCAACAGCATCACCTTCTTAGTCCTACTAATTTGTTGACACTGTAGAGTTAGATTGTGTTCGTAATTGAACACTGCCACTGAGTCCTTTGGGGGAAGCACCTTCTCCATAAGTTCCTTAGGAATATATATATATATATATATATATATATATATATATATATATATATATATATATATATATATATATATATATATATATATATATATATATATGTATATATATATATATCTATATATATATATATATATATAGATATATATATATCTATAATATATATATATATATATATATATATATATATATATATATATATATATATATATATATATGTATATTATATATATATATATATATATATATATATATATATATATATATATATATATATATTTTTTTTTTTTTTTTGCGTCGGTGTCGCGCACAACCGAGTATACCCTTAAAGGGGTGTCCAAGGAGCGTACCTATCCAGGGTTAACTATGGTAACTAGTTCAATAATTATAGCAGAAATACCGCTAGTGCTATTCTAAAGCAGAATGCAATAGTACCACAGCATCACCTTCTTAGTCCTACTAATTTGCTGACAATGTAGAGTTAGATTGTGTTCGTAATTGAACACTGCCACTGAGTCCTTTGGGGGAAGCACCTTCTCCATAAGTTCCTTAGGAATATATATATATATATATATATATATATGTATATATATATATATATATATATATATATATATATATATATATATATATATATATATATATATATATATATATATATATATATATATATATATATATATATATATCTATATCTATATATATATATATATATATATATATATATATATATATATATATATATATATATATATATATATATATATATATATATATATATATATATATATATATATATATATATATACATATATATATATATATATATATATATATATATATATATATATATATATATATATATATATATATATATATATATATATATATATATATTCCTAAGGAACTTATGGAGAAGGTGCTTCCCCCAAAGGACTCAGTGGCAGTGTTCAATTACGAACACAATCTAACTCTACAGTGTCAGCAAATTAGTAGGACTAAGAAGGTGATGCTGTTGAGTTCCCTGCATCATGATCCGTCTGAAGTCGAAGAAAGGAAGACTGACATTCAGATGTTTTATAATGCGACCAAGGGAGGTGTAGACACATTCGACCAGATGTGTTCTACATCTAGTTGTATTCGTAAGTTTCTTCACCGCTCTCTCTCTCTCTCTCTCTCTCTCTCTCTCTCTCTCTCTCTCTCTCTCTCTCTCGCTCTCTCTCTCTCTCTCTCTCTCTCTCTCTCTCTCTCTCTCTCTCTCTCTCTCTCTCTCTCAAGTACGTTTGAATATGTTCAGGAATTCCTCGTAAATATTATTCCAGCACTATCAGTTCTTCTAAATCAGTCATCTCTCTTACTTTGGCCGCCTCTATCGAACCCTTAAAACATTGTTGTACCTAATATGCATAACCCAGGAAAGTCATTTTCTCGTCCTCCAGCAAATTTTGGAATCTTTCATGTTATTATTCAGGGGTGATCTGATGCACTTGCAGCACATTCCTCTTAACTTCTTAATACTCCTTCCTCTGGTCCTGAGACAAAGCAAGATACTCACTACATCCTTTTCCAATAAGGACACTCTGCAATAACACAGTCTATGTATCTGCTGGGCATTCCATCGTTTCAAAACTATCAAAGAACTCATTGGGAGCTTCTTCTGTGAATTTCAGGATCAACCTCTGTGCCTTGGCCACATCAAACACGGGATCGTGCATAGCAGGGATCACACCTGTCTGAGTTGACAAACACATTGCACGAACATGTCTTGCAATTTATCTTGCATTTTTTCTCTTTCTTCCCGGCTTTCAATTTCTCTGGCCTATTCTCTCTCTTGCTTACCCTCTTCCAATTTGTCTTGCCTCTTCTCTCTCTTTTTCTTCCTGTTCCTACTGTTTGGACATGATTTTCAACTTATTCAAATTCTCTTCTGCTGCAATTCATCTAATCTCAGCCTCTACATTCATTTCTGTTTACATTCCTTCAGTTTCTGGCTCAACTGGTACTTGTTTCTCTACAAATTCTGCTTCAACCTTCTCCAAAAGGTCGTGAGCTGCAATATATATTCCTCTGGCAGCTCTCCTGAGTGTATCAACGCTTCTAAGGCTCTAATCATTCCACTAGTTGCATGGCCATCACATGCCATTAAAATAGCGAGCCTTGGGCTTTAGCTACGTTAGCTTCTGGCAGTTCCTGAACAATTACATTTTCCCGAAACTCTGGTAGATTCAACTGAATAATCTTGTACTTTACAAAATATACCTCTTCCCCCCCCCCAAAAAAAAAAATTGTCCTCTCGATACAGGGAATCTTATAAACATTAAACTAGTCAAATCTTTATTCAAAATATGGACCTGCTACCGCCAATATTTAAAACAGAAAAAGACTCCCTCGATCCCGGCGTTTGGGCACCAAAAACATGTATAGTACAACTAGTGAATTACGCAAACTCCCAAGCTCCGTATTCACCTGATACACAGGAGAATACCTCCAAGCTCTGAGAATATTAAGCACCAACCAGACGTTAATATATATGAACAAAGAATATCTAATGGTGTCTTTACTTTACTCTCAAAACAAAACTGGGTGAGTACATTACATTTAACAGGAACTATTTTAAAAGTAACCTCTTACGTCAGTTCCGAGTCACGGAATATGAGAAAGACACTGAATTAATTATTGGTCATTGGAATAATACACACTTTACAAAAAAGTAGATATATTCTATAACAAATAACAGTTCTAAAGTAATACCAAAAAAAATATAACTCAAAATTCAAATCTGAGCTAGACTTCAGAATTATGACAAAAAGAAACGTCAAGAATTTTACAATACAATCACTTGTTTCACTAGAAATTAATTTATGAAAATATTTAATTTTGACAATGAATAAAAGAATGACACTTTAACACTATAGAAAATAAACAAAATTTACACATTTACATATACGTAACTGTTACTCTACCGACCTTTGGGCTCAAACAAGGCTACAGAACGGTTAAGGAAAAATAAATGAGCTTTACTTCTTAAACAAATAATACAGGGCCGGTCCCAAAAACTAATGTTGCAATATAAAATATACGTACATAAATACACTTCACTTTTTCCAAATCAAATACAAAATATTACCAATGTTTGAAAGCACTATATATGCTGGAGAGAAACGCAATGGATGGATGGGAAAGGCGCCGGCAAGAGGACTTCTGGAAAAAAGGTACTTCAGAATGTTAGGGTCGATCTCTCTCCCCAAAACCATGGAAAGCCCTTATATGACGTCCTAAGTCATTCTAGAAACTTCCAGCTGATTGAAGTAAAGCATTCCTGATACATGTCCACAAGGTCCGGGCAGGCTCGTGCAGCATAAATGTTGCCAACTTGGCAGTTTGAAACATTGTTCCATCGTCGCCCTACGAGGGCAACACTCTCAGCTAACTCTGCCAACCTCCTCTCTAACCTTTAAAGAAAAGAATAAGTATAGTCAAGCATTTTCATGCCTCTTCCAACCATGTCGGAACATGATGTAAACACTCGTGAGAGTCTTTCAACATACCTTTTAATAAGATTACAAAAAACTTCATAACCGAACTGCGTTAAATAAAAATTTAATTTTTCAAAATAACATAAATTTACATTTACGGAACTGAATGAAAATATAACTGTGTAATCTACACACATTTACTTAACCCTATAAGAGTAGGACCCAATTTGCAAGCAGGCTATACATCTCTTAAATGCGCAAATGAAATATGTAACTAAAATAATCTATTTTCATGTTAGCCTGGAACTGTACATATATATATATATATATATATATATATATATATATATATATATATATATATATATATATATATATATATATATATATATATATATATATATATATATATATATATCTATCTATCTATCTATATATATATATATATATATATATATATATATATATATATATATATATATATATATATATATATATATATATATATATATGTATATAAATATATATATATATATATATATATATATATATATATATATATATATCTATATATAGATAAATATATATATATATATATATATATATATATATATATATATATATATATATATATATATATATATATATATATATATATATATATATAAATATATCTATCTATCTATATATATATATATATATATATATATATATATATATATATATATAATATATATATATATATATATATATATATATATATGTATATATATATATATATATATATATATATATATATATATATATATATATATATATATATATATATATATATATATATATATATATATATATATATATATATATATATATATATATATATATATATAGATAGATATATAGATACACACATATATATATATATATATATATATATATATATATATATATATATATATATATAAATATATATATATATATATATATATATATATATATATATATATATATATATATATATATAGATATATAGATACATATATATATATATATATATATATATATATATATATATATATATATATATATATATATATATATATATATATATATACCTATATATATATATATATATATATATATATATATATATATATATATATATATATATATATATATATATATATAGCTATATATTTATATATATATATATATATATATATATATATATATATATATATATATATATATATATATATATAGCTATATATATATATATATATATATATATATATATATATATATATATATATATATATATATATATATATATATATATAGCTATATATATATATATATATATATATATATATATATATATATATATATATATATATATATATATATATATATATATATATATATATATATATATATATATATATATATATATATATATATATATAGATAAATATATATATAGTCATGGTTGATGCTCAACACGTGAATCGATACAGTGGTAAAACCTTGTTGGAACTAACGTAATTCTTCGTGAGAAAAAACTTAAAGTATTATTATTATTATTATTATTATTATTATTATTATTATTATTATTATTATTATTATTATTATTATTATTATTATTTATTAAAGCTAAGCTATAAACCTAGCCAGTAAAGCTAAATTCTCTGAGTCCAAGGAAATAAATAAGCAACTAAAAGTAATATACAACCAAAGTGAAATATTTTAAGAACAGTAACAACATTAAATTGTTTCTTTCGTATATAAAATTGAATAGCATTAACGTGTGTACCGTCAAGCAGGGAAGAAGAAAGGCTTAGTGCAATGGTTTATATATCTTGGATTCATGACAGAGGCTTAGATTTACATGTAATTTGGTTACTTGACTAGAAGTTTATAATTATAAAACTACACAGCATAATATTTTGTGACATCGCCACTGATAAATATAGCCCTCCTTTCGGGTTTCCTTACATTTAGACACATTTTTACCAATGAATAATTTGAAAGCTATATGTTTTATCCATCCACCACCAAAACGTTGATGTTGTAATTAAGTGATGAGAAATATCAAGATCTCGATATTGTTTACAGCTTTGCCGTTTCCGTCTTCAATTTTATGACATTAATTCTATCAAGCAGGGACCAGTGCCAGAATTTCACATGGCATTATCTTGTTCTACAACTTATATGGACCTTCCCTATGGTAACTAACCACTGCATACTGAAACTCTTTTCGTATTACGATGAATGTAATGACCATAAAATAGAGATGTTATATGAGCAGAGTTAATTTAAATGTTCCATCAGTTTATATACTGATTTAAAGCAATGTCAATTATTTTCAAAATCTTAGTTGTGTATCCATGGTAAGCATTTGTTTTCAGTCTATCTGCAACTCTCGTTGCAATCAGATGTCTGCGCTAGGAGCTCCTCAGTGTATTACACTTATTTTATGTGCAATCCACGGGATTTTATACCTATTTTCGTTAAAGTCTATTGGTTTTTATACCTTGTTTCGAAAGTGCGAACAATCGCAAGTCTACTGACTTTACAACCAAGATTTCCCTTCCAGTCGTCCATGGATAGAGATGACGATCCTGCCTCCCCCCCCCCACTATGAATATCCCTGACAGTGGGGAGCCCGTTAACCCTTCCTAAAATGAACTACTTCAAAAACTTGACACTATCAACCAAAAAGATGACCATTCGACCAACCAGAATTGGGAAACCGACGACAATATGAACGTTGAAGATACCGATGAAGATACTTCTCTCCTTCTTTCAAAACGGAAACGTGGCATCCCCTCGTCTCCTCCACCCGATCTCCAGGCTGCTAGGAAGCTTCACCAAACCTCCTCTGAAAGTGAGAATTTCTCACAAAATCTTCAGCTTGCAAACACCGATGACAAACAGGATAATGTACTTCTTGCCACCCTATCGAGGACCACTGCTCCCTGTTCCCAAGATGGGGAATCTATTTCAAATAATATCAATGAGGATTCAGCTGATAAAAATACACATCCCTGGACCAAAGCATGCAACAAAAAAGCTAAAAAACCTAAGGTTCCTTCCCCTACTACCCCTGCACTCTTTAAATTCAAAGCCATCAGCACAGCCCAGTGTAGTGCTTATGCCCAGGTCGTGGGGATAGAGAAAAAATATCCCAATTTTAACATCTGTGCTAAACTTGACTTGAAGGGTGATATGATCCTCTCTCCCCATAACACGGCAGCAAATGACATTCTGAGTTCCATTGACACTCTTGTAAAACTTGACCCAACCCAATTACGCAGAATCTATGTCGTCTGCGGATAATCTTACAAGTATGACACTGACCCTTTGCTACAACACCCTTCCATTGACATGGCAAAAAGGTGCACCCCTAAGGATGGGGGTGTTTCAAAGAAAGTAAAATGTACTTTTGTGGGCCCCCCTCCTGAACATGTAGATTTAGGTATCTGGGAAAATTTAGAGTAGAGGACTATAACCCTCCCCTCCTCAGATGTCACAGGTACAAGAGATGTGGGCACCATAAAAATAACTGCCATGCTGCCCATCCTGTGTGCGACATCTGCTCAAAAAGACATGACACCTCCACCTGCCTTACTAAATATAAGGCAGAACGAACCAACCGATCCACGTTGCCCTCATTGCAAGCAACCCCATCATTCATGAAACAAACGTTGCCCTGAGAGACTCAGGAGAGAACGTGCGAGAAGGGGCCAACACCCCCCCCCCCAAACTTGGTGCGGCTGGCTCCATCCCAAATCACCCTTCCCAACAACATCAACGTCCTGCTCCTAATAACGCTCCACCCAGGCCTCCGCCCCAAACCTACCCTTCCTATAGTGCTGCCCTTAAAAACTCTACCCGACCTAAGTCCACTCTACCTATTCCCAAACAAACTACTCCTTCTTCTCAACCTGCCTCCCTCTTCAAAATCCCTGCCTCCCAACCAAAACCTCAGAGACCACCCAGATCACCTATATCCCCCAGACATACCCCTATCCCCAAACCTCAACCCAATCCTGCTCCTAAACAACACCACCTCACTCCCTCAGAAGTAACCTACAACCCCCAACCCTCAACATCTCGCAATCCCACCCCTCCAGCCCCTAGCACATCCTCCAACATTCACTATCCTCCATTCCAACATCAAACCACTCCTCCACCAGCCTCACTATCTCCTTTATCCCATCCCATCCTTAACTTTTTCCTGCAACCCAGTTTCCTGGAGCCAGCCATCATTTCCTTTATACAGAAATTCTTCCCCAATCTAGTCATAGATGAGAACCTAAAGTCTGCAATCAGTTTCATCATTGACACACTTGCTCGTGCTCTTTCATCTTAATTTTCTCGGACTCCGACAGTGATGTGAGTTTACCCCCTTCTCCCTTACCACAGGAAAATAACTATATCAGTGTGATACAATGGAACATCTTAGGAATTAGGCTGATGTACACTATTTTGCAGTCTCCTCTTGCAGCAAACACTACTAAGAGAAAACACCACTTTCAAATCTGCAAATTACAAGGTACACAGAACTCACTACACCGACCCTAGTCGTGGGTTGTTAACGTTAATAAAAAACACAATTCCCTCCCAAAGAATTACTGATATTGACTGTCACGAAGCAGAGACACTTAGTGTACAAATTACCCTTTTAAACATTACACTAACAATACATAATATCTACAGGACCCTTGCGAGAGATATTGATGCTAATCCACTTCTCAGGCGTCTTCTCAGGCGACTTTAATGCCCATCACCCCTTCCTTATGTCTACCTCCCCCACCAATGCCGCTGGGGAGCATCTCTATTCTCTACTTGAGGATTTTCGAGGAGTAAAACTCCTCAATAATATAGACATGCCCACTCATATTGCTGTGGGACGTCTGGATCTTACATTTGTCTCCCAAGACTTATGCAACAACTTTTCCTGGGCCTTGCATTCTGTTCTCACGAGTGATCACTATGGCACTATTTTCTCTCTTCGGTTGGAGAAATTGCCGGACCCTCCTCCTCCTCCAAGGAGATGGAGCCCTGATTTCGTCAAATGGGATCTCTTTGAGCAGCACAAGATCTCATGGGCTGAAAGATATTCTGCTGAACCTCCAGGAGACGGTGATAACATTCTCTTATCACTTAGTGAACAACTAACTGAGGCTGTGGAATCTTCTACGCTAAAGAAAAAATCCTTTTCTAAAGATCATAAGGACTCCTGGTACTATAATCCCAGGATTAAAGCCATGAATAAGCGGTTCAATCGTATCAGAAAAGTCTTTCGAACACACAACACTGATGCCTTTCATCAAAACCTGGTTGCAGTGGCACAGCACTCCGCCCAGGTTGCAACAGAAGTTAAAAATGAAAAATGGTACAATTGGTGTGCCGAGGTTAGTGCTACCACTCCTTTGAGAAAGATCTGGGGCTGGTTTAATAAAGTCACGGGTAAGAGAACAACTGTAAGGGTCTCACAACCAGATCCTCCTGCTCAGGTTCTACGACTGGCACAAGAGTTTGCCAACCGATCTAAGTTTGAAAACCTCGCTCCAGAGGCCAGATATAGACAAGGGGTCCTTTACCCTATTAGTATGAACATGGCCACTGCAGCTTGCAACAAATTGGATGATACTGATGCACTGTATACCATGGATGAACTCAATGTTGCCCTTTCCAAGACAAAAGACACAGCTTCAGGAACAGACCTTATCACCTACAGCATGCTTAAGCGCATGAGTGACCCAGTAAAGGACATCGAGAAGGCTTTTGAACTGGCCAGTGTGGCTGCAATACTCTTCTCTCTTGTACGCAAGAGAGCAAGAGGTCACCTGCTGTCCTGAGTCCGGGAGTACACTCAAGGCCGGGAAGCTAGAGTCACTTTCCAAGGTGCCACTTCACCTTACCTCCCCCTGGAGAATGGCACTACTCAGGGCAGAATATTAAGCCCATTCCTATTTAATGTTCTCGTTGAAAACTTATTGTTAATAGAACTCTCCAAAGGAATAGAGGTGTTCATATATGCAGATGATATCTGTATTGTATGTCCACACTCTGTTCGTTTTCAGTCTCAAAAAATGCAGGGCTCTTACGGCCATTGCTCATGAATGTAATGAACTAGGTTTAAAAATTAACCCCCTCAAAAGTAAGGCAATGGCTATTAGGTATGTTGAGCCTCCTCCCCCTCTTTTTACTGGCAACAACCCCATTGAGTGGGTTAAAAATTTCATTTACCTTGGTATCAATATTAACCATAAGCTTCTCCCTCATACTCAGTTTAAATTGCTTAGACATAAAGTAAACTCTCGTTATTCTGCAGTGAAAAGAATTACTACTTTTAAAAAAGGAGTCTCTTCTCATCTATTGAGACTATTTTATGTGCAGGCGGTATTATTATTATTATTATTATTATTATTATTACTATCCAAGCTTTAACCCTAGTTGGAAAAGCAAGATGCTATAAGCCCAAGGGCTCCAACAGGGAAAAATAGCCCTGTGAGGAGAGGAAATAAGGAAATAAATAAATGAGAACAAATTAACAATAAATAATTCTTAAAAAAGTAGCAACGTCAAAACAGACATGTCATATATGAACTTTTAACAACATCAAAAACAAATATGTCATAAATAAACTATAAAAAGACTCATGTCTGCCTGGTCAACAAAAGAGCATTTGCTCCAACTTTGAACTTTTGAAGTTCTACTGATTCAACTACCCGATTAGGAAGGTCATTCCACAACTTGGTAACAGCTGGAATAAAACTTCTAGAGTACTGCGTAGTATTGAGCCTCATGATTGAGACGGCCTGGCTATAAGAATTAACTGCCTGCCTAGTATTATGATCAGGATAGAATTGTCCAGGGAGATCTGAATGTAAAGGATGGTCAGAGTTATGAAAGATCTTATGCAACAAGCATAATGAACTAATTGAACGACGGTGCCAGAGATTAATATCTAGACCAGGAATAAGAAATTTAATAGACCGTAAGTTTCTGTCCAACAAATTAAGATGAGAATCAGCAGCTGAAGACTAGACGGGAGAACAATACTCAAAACAAGGTAGAATGAAAAAATTAAAACACTTCTTCAGAATAGATTGATCACTGAAAATCTTGAAAGACTTTCTCAATAAGCCTATTTTTTGTGTAATTGAAGAAGACACAGACCTTATATGTTTCTCAAAAGTAAATTTGCTGTCGAAAATCACACCTAAAATTTTGAAAGAGTCATACAAATTTAAAGAAACATTGTCAATACTGAGATCCGAATGTTAAGGAGCCACCGTCCTTGACCTACTTACAATCATACTTTGAGTTTTATTAGGATTCAACTTCATACCCCATAATTTGCACCATGCACTAATTTTAGTTAAATCTCTATTAAGGGATTCACCAACCCCAGATCTACATTCAGGGGATGGAATTGATGCAAAGAGAGTAGCATCATCTGCATATGCAACAAGCTTGTTTTCTACGCCAAACCAAATGTCATGTGTATAAAGTATTAAAAGTAATGGGCCAAGAACACTACTCTGTGGAACACCGGATATCACCTTCCTATAATCACTATGGTGCCCATCAACAACAACTCTTTGAGATCTATTACTCAAAAAATCAATAATAATCCTAAGAAACGACCCACCCACTCCCAACTGTTTGACTTTGAAAACAAGGGCCTCATGATTAACAAGGTCAAAGGCAGCACTAAAATCAAGGCCAATCATACGAACTTCCTGACCAAAATCAAGGGATTTCTGTACAGCATTGGAGATTGTAAGAAGGGCATCACATGCTCCAAGGCCTTTACGAAAACCAAATTGCAAACTAGGGAGTAGTTGATTACCTTCAGCAAACCTATTACGATGTTTTGCCAGAAGACGTTCAAAAATTTTAGATAAAATGAGAGTTATGGAAATTGGGCAGTAATCAGTGGGCCTTGAGCTACCACAAACACATTTACATAGAGGAGTAACATTACCAATTCTCCAACAAGTGCTAAAAGCTCCTCTTCTTTCTAACTTGCGCAAAATAACAGATAACTTTGGCGCTAAGAAATCTGCTGTCTCCATAAAAAACAAAGGAAAAATACCATTTGGGTCTACACCTCCATAAGCATCAAGGTCCACCAACATAGCTTTAATCTCACGAGATCGAAAAGCTAAACTAGTTAGTTTAGCCTCAGGAATGAGGAAGTTCAAGTTTTTCATTACTCTGTTTACTGTCAAAAACATCAGCCAGAAGTGTTGCCTTTTCCTTTGGACAGTGAGTGACTGAGCCATCTGGTTTAGATAAAGGAGGAACTGTTGCATCTACACCAAAGAGTGCAGATTTAGGTAGATCACCATTTATGTTCTTATGTTGTACCAGAAAGTGTTTCTTTTATGGTTAAATTGTACTCCTTTTCAGTTGAAGCATAAACTCTCTGAACAAAAGCTCGAAGTTGACTATAGTTGTTCTAGGTCAAATCTGATCTGTTACCCTTCCAAAGGTGATAGGCCTCCTGCTTCTCTCAATAAGCACGTCTACAATCATCATTGAACCACGTTTTGTCCTTCACTTGGTACCTTAGCACACGAGAAGGGATACGCCTATCAATTATGTTGACTAGATTCTCATTCAAAGGGACAACAGGATCTACACTATTATATAATTGTGACCAATTCAAGCACAAAAGATCATGCAAAATCCCATTCCAGTCTGCTTGGGATTTTATATAAATTTTACAAGAATATGATATATCAGGGACAGGCTGTTCAGTCTTCACTAATAATGAAATCAAGGTAAGATCACAGGTTGAGTACGGTTCCCCTACTCTCATTTCCGTCCCTTCAAATTTGCTGTCTTCACTTGAAGTTATCCAAAATAATGCTATGAGATTAATTACTGGTGCCCTTATGTGGACAACGCTTTACCTTATCAGGCAAGAAACCAACCTGTTATCTCTTGCAGATAGAATAAGAATCCGTATGTGTTGCATTATTATCGAAACTATAAAAGTAAATAGAAACTCCTCACAGATTCATAAATTTGCATGAAGAACCAGAACACCCTAATCATTATATTGGTAAACTCGTTCAAGTAATTAGAGATGTTAACATACAGCAAGTCATACTTAACGTAAAGCATGATAAATTTAATTATGTCCCCCCAGCACCCTGGAACCCTGATCCAATTGATATTAATTACACTGTTCTTCCAGCATTTTAATCTCAATATTCTCCTCAACAGTTAAAGATTGCAGCTTTGGCTTCCATTGCCACTACCAGTGCTACTAATGTTTATTACACAAATGGCTCCGTAGACATGAATTTACCTGCTGCTAGTTCTGCTGTTTTATCCAGCACCTTTTCCAGTGGCTGGGGGGCTTTCTGACCATACTTCCATCCTACAGGCAGAACTCTATGCCATTGCAAAGGGATTGGAGAATTCCCTTTCAAAATACGGTCACACTACCATTCACACCGACTCATGAGGTGCTATACAGAGTATTTTAAAACGTGAATTTAATGAGAATATCTTCTTGATTAGCAGCATAAAGGCTATGGCTACAGCCCATGCTCAGAGGAACAGGAAAGTTACCCTCAACTGGATTCCAAGTCACGTATGTATTCATGGAAATGATGAAGCTGACCGCCTCGCCAATAGTGCTCTGAGGTGTCCCACTGTAAGCAGAGCATGCAGACCCTCTCTCTCACATATAAAAAAATTTAATGTCTGACTACTGCCATGTCCAAAAGAAAAGTTTAATTCGACAAGTTTAGCATGAGGACTCCCGTTCTGGTAAGTGGTACACTGAGGTAACTAATACCCTCCCCCATATTATGTCTAAATCTTTCAGTAGAAAATTAACCACCATTCTTTTCAGACTACTCTCGGCTATCTCTGCAGCTGGCAGATTGTTAGTGTAGAAAATAGACCATGTCCTTATTGTGATCTTCCCACAAGTGCTGAACCCTTAGAACACTACCTTTTATCTTGCAGAGAAACCTTCCCCCTCCGTCAATCCATAAATCTCCCACCTCCTTACACAGCTGTACAAGTAACTAAACACATACTAGAAAACACACACACACACACACTTTCGGGCTTTTTATGCTCTTATCCCCCTCCCAGATAACTTAATAATGTAAAGTAAACATTTATATTAAATTAGGTTATCCTATACATACTGTTTCTATGCGCAATCAGTCACATATAAAGTAATTTCCTTACATAGGCCTACATAGCACAGCATACCCGAATACAACCTAGGCCTAGGTTTAGTCTATGGGATCTCAAACACAATTTTCACTCACTTTGGTTAACACTTAACCTCATAACCTTATCCTAATCCTGACCTCTCCCCCTGTGGATAGAACATTTTTAACCAATAAAATAGTCTCTTATTTAACTCAAACATTTATTACATACGCAAACTTGTTCTTATTTAATAGGTAGGTAACTCATATCACTGTCGGAATTGCAAGCCCATTACTCATATAGCAAACCGGATCCTTACCCTTATCCACTAGGGATAGCTTCCTACACATCCCTTCCCTGCTCAACCATAGACAAACACACACTACACCGTGCAAAGTAGGAGAGGTTGATTGGAGTATAGTTATTTCTTGGCCGTGTTCCCCTTGATTTTCCTATATCCTTTCTTCCTCCTCCTGCTCACTGCACACACAAACCTTCCTATCCTTCCTAAAGCCTATACATTTAACACACAATCTACATAAGTGCACAGTAGGAATAGTTGATTGGAGAATAGTTATTACTTGGCCGTGTTCCTCATAAGGAAACGGCTCTTGTTATTCCTATCTCCTTTCTTCCTCCCCTACTCACTGCATACACAATCCTTCCTATCCTTTTTAAACCCCAACTTGGGTGCCTTCAGCCCTCCCTAAACAAACACTGATATCACAGGCGTAATACGGACTTTTTCCAAGCGTTAACTCTAACTTTATTATAAATTCTATTACTATTGAAACTTTTCCTACTTTTTTGCTAGCTCTCTTTACCCTAAACTAACACTCAACCTATCTCCTCTCCCTACTGCTTAAGCTTTTGCTTGGGATAGTTTACGCCCTTCTTCTACCTCCGACTAAATCGCTTTGCATTCTTTCCCACGATCTCCAACTTCCCTGGGACTCGCTACTATAAAACTTTCTCTCCTACTCGATAGACTCTGTCTATCAACAAATTTCCTTTCGTGGACCTAAAGAGGAGTCTCCTTAATGGGACCTTTTTTCGTTGTCATGCCTGTCACCCCATTGTTCTCCTGTTGCTTTGCGTGGTAGTTGCGAGAGGTAACTGCCCCTCATTCATGCAAATTCCAGCCCGTGAGACGCATGATATCTTACTACTACCCCCACCTGGGAACCCAAAACCAAAAATCCCAGGCTGCTGAATGAGGATAAGCAGTTCACTTAAACTTCCACTACTTTTAGTCATACATTAAAAAGCTTCGGCTATCTAAATTTAACGTAACCTAACTATTAAGATATAAAATAATCATGTACACTTTTCATTGAATCCCTTTCATATTAAGTTTACCCACAGACACCATATTCATTCATATTACCATTACTATTCAAAGAGAACAAAG
>NC_090745.1:38638748-38648748 GCF_036898095.1 Palaemon carinicauda
AGCCACAAAATGAAAATTTGCGTAACGAAAAAAAGACGAGTAATGAAAATGAAAACATCGGGAGTCCAGCTGAGAATGACATTAGCGACAGCAAATATTGGAATATTTCCACTTATAGCATATGAAGTGAATCATCCACCGAATAAGTTATGCACACCCTGTTTTTATTCAAAGACGTAAAATGCTTAACTTTCTCGATGAAGTCTTTATATGACGTCATGCCTGTTTTAATCTATTTAGCTACAATCATGTCTTGAACACAGGTTTTTGTGAAAATGGTCATATAAGTCAAGAAAGAACTTCCTCAAGACTTTCGGGTGGACTGATCGAGAAGAGATAATAGCGCTTTCCCTTTTATTGTTAAAAAGAAAGACAGTAAGGTAACGGCTCATGAAAACAGGTTTAGGGATAATCAATTCTCAGAAGCAGAAAGTTAGGACATGATTCAGGATTATTATGATACCAAGTCTTCAGCTGCAGTTTATAGGTCGATTTGTGAATGTTAATAGGTAGAGCAGAGAACTGTGAAAGAACGGAGAGCATATGGCTGTTTGAAAAACTATGATCATAAATACACCTAATATTCCAGAAAAAAAAAAGAAAAAAAAATCTTCTAATAGTAATTAGGGAGAGCCAGTCTACGGGCACAGTGGAAAAGGATAAGAGACGAGACAGATCTGCAAGTTATAAAAATAAGGAGGACAAAGCAACCACACAAGCAATCACTGAAGGTGTTAATCGATTTCCAGCTTAGAATTTTCACTATTGTTGACCAGAAAAATCCTTATTTATTTCTCAATTTTAAAGTAATAACATAAATACTTCGATGACCTAGGGAATTCTGTTAATTGGATAAAAAATGAGAAAATGAGAGAGATAATGATCAAAACAGTTTTTTTGGATAAAAATTCCTTTAAGAATAGGCGCCCAAATGAACACCTCAGATCCATAACACAGAAATGGCAAATGAAGCCCGACCTAAAAAATCTACTGCTTCATGAACTCTACACTGAATCTCCTAAGGTCTCTAAGGAGAGATATGAAAATGTGATTTCATTTTGTAATACGGCCTTGCCAGTTGTCAGAAGTCCAAAGTATGTACATCTTAAAATTTTTGCCGCACTGAGCAAACAAGTTTTCCATAGCCTTTAACCCAAAACACATTTAGACAAAAAATATGATATATAGGCTGAGGCTTTTAAAGATGTTAGCATGTGTAAATTAATGAAATGTTTATAAAGATATTGCCAATAAAGTATGAAATACTGAGGCGTAACTAAGGGTTGGAAAAAGGGGGTTGGTCACGATCCGTGAGCCCCGACGTTAGGGACGCCAAAAAGAACCTGGATTTTATGCAGCTTACAGGAGCTGTAAGAGAAAAAAAAATTTCTATAAATTGTATCACTATCACACGCGCACACACACACACACACACACACACACACACATATATATATATATATATATATATATATATATATATATATATATATATATATATATATATATGCATCTGTATATATATATATATATATATATATATATATATATATATATATATATATATATATATATATATATATATATATATATATATATATATATATATATATATATGGGGTGATATACAAAGCAAAAATAGAAAATATCAAATATTTGATGAGATCCGATGAGCAAAGTACTATGGACTTTTGATTCTCCTCTCGACAGTGCCTATAGATAAGAGAACAGGTGTTTGAAACCGTGACTTATGTTAATATAAACTTTGAGACACAAACAGTAACTGTTAAAGTAGCATCTTCTGGTTTCAATGAAGTCATACAAAAATATGCAGCAAGCATAGTTGAAGTATTATGTAATCAGCTAGAAAACGGACAATTTACCACTAAGGTATTACCGGTCTTTATATTATGACAACGCTGCAGTCATGGCAGGGCACAAATCTGGTGTGCATCCTAGGATCATTGAAAAGAAGAGTAAAACTATATTTGTCAACTTTGACGGCTGATCACATAATCAAGCTTGCATTCATAGAGCCAGTGAAGAACCAGTTACAGTAAACCTTTTTTGGCATATTAGACGAACTTTGCAATTTATCCTCATGCTCAACAATGCGATGGGACAAGCTGAGGAAACCTAATGACAATCGCACTAAAATCTGGATCTGAAACCAAAAGGCGTGCAAGAGAAGAATCAATTTGTCTGCACTTTCATGACTTGCTTATTCTACGGATTACTGGAAAAAATGTCTACTGAGCGGAAAGAAGATGTAGATACATGTAGTGAAGCCAGTCAGCTGTAGCAGCAGATTTTTACCTTTCACTTTCTTGCTTTACTTTTCCTTTGGAATTTTATATTATCAAAAATAGACTGCATTTATCAGAGACTTTGAGACCATCGAATAAACTTCCACAATACTGCCAAAGAAATAATGGCACTGGAAATTTATTTCATTGACAACAAAGAAGCAATCTGTAATTAGTCGCTTAGTGCAGCAATAGAACTTATAATGAGAATTATGATGTTAAGGTAGAGCTGAGAACTTGAAAAAAAGTTCAGTCTTACTGGATGGAGAGATAATAAAGGATAACTGTTTACATGTTGGCGAATTCAATATTTTTTATTTGGATGGTAATGAACATTATGGGGAAACCTTACATTGCAGAATGTTCTTCGCAAGTAGAAAGAATGTTAGATTTCCACTCCAGAGAAGCTCATCCAATTCATTAGACTATACGGTTATGAAAGTGCTTTTCCTAATTTAAGAATACCAATCCAACTTATACACACACTGGCAATTTTTATTTCAAACTGTGACCGTTTGTTCAGTTAACTGAAATTGATTACGGCTGATCTCAGAGCCTCAATGGTACAGGGTACACGTAACGCCTAGCATTTCTATGTATTGAGAGTGGAGAGGTAGAAATCATCCACTTTGATGTTGTTATTGATAAACTTCCGTCAGCTGAGTCTCGTTGAGTCCAAATACAGCCTAACTGGCATCAATTTTATTTTTTTGTAATCTCTTTATAATCAATGCTTCATTTTAAATGTCAAAGCTAAGCAGTTTCAGAAGCTTACAAATTAGTTTAAATTTTTTATTCAGTTCTGATGAAAGTGCTTTCATTGATAAGGGCTATTAAAGAATAACCAGTTAAATCAATTTTCTAATTAATAAATTTGCAACACTGTAAAAATTGGTTGCATTTAAAAAAATTCTCTAAAACGGTTTTTGTCAATGGTAATTTACATAATTTATTCAGTTTCAAATTTCAGGATTTTGTATTGTTTTCATAATTTTTACAGGTACTATATCCTTATTTCATTTATCTATTTTAGTGTCTCACAAAAATGTTGGTATCCCTAAATTCCTCAGCTTTAGTTAACGAGTTTGCATCAAAGTAAAGCTTGCGTGCTCTTAAAAATTGTATCTGAAATTATTTTTATCAATGATTATTTCTATAGTTTTTCAGTTCAGAACTTCGGGATTATGTAGGCCAATAGATTTTTTTTCCAAATACATTTTTTTTTTTTTTTTTTTTTTTTTTTTTAGGTGCAGAATAGTGTTGGTTAAACATTTGTATCTCCCTCAATAATGCTGGTACCAGTTAACTCCTTGATTATACCTCCTTGTACTATATAATGTTAACTTGTATTAGTAAACTCAAAATATCTTTTGTATGTAAAGAATGATACCTTGTTCTTCATATTGTCAACTGAATCATTGTGGTACAGATCCAGAATCGTTAAGACTTAATTCATCACTATAGGTGCCATTTTCTGTGCTTACCCTGGGCGCCAGTAACCCTTCCTAGTTACGCCTCTGATGAAATATCTATTTATCTTATTTAGTAAATCGTGTTCTATGATCTAGCATCATGGAATCATAAGTCCTTTCTAAAATATCTCTGAAAAAAGTAAAAATAATTTATATAAAATAATACTAAAACAAATAAATCCATTACAAAAACAACCTCAATGATGAAGGAATCAAAACAGGGCGTTATACGACAATATGAAGGTTTAAGGATGAAAATCTTCAAAATAAAAAGATTAAAGGATATGTGACGGCCGAGAGAGGCTGTGACTAAGAAGGCAGGATGAAAACAACTGAGTAACTTTATTACAGAACATCGGTTTATATATACAAAAAGTCCAGGCAAAAAGGACATAAAAACGTAACAGGCAATTTCATGTTCAACCGACAACCGGGTCTGTAAACAGTTAACGGTGAGAAAATCAGACATGCTTATTCAGGTCCCTATCAGAGCGAGGGGAGACCGAAGATACAAAGCATAATATATACAAAAAAAGAAATGTCGTTATTATGTACAATCGTGTGACACACGGTTGGTACATGGCTCCCCCCTTAAAATGACATACTGTACATGTTAAATAGGGCGCCCTGATCTAGAGAGGCGAACTGTAGGCGGGTCATCTGGCAGGAGATATGGAAAATATACTAAAAAAAAGTTTATGAAACAATAGCTAAACATTAACAGTAATACGGAAATAACAGTCAGCAAGAAGTAAATAAATCTATATTTATGATTTAACATAGATATTTACGGCATTACACAAGATTCAACGAAAACTCAAGGCACGCCAAAACTAAATCAAGGCCAATACAAATAGGTCTGATGGACAGAACTGTCACCTTCCTGTCTCTCACTGACTGTCATGTCACGCCAGCCTCAACTGTCTTGCATATTAAGGTGTTATTGTTATTTTCGCTGAGTAATTATTGCTATTGACTACTTAATCTGATAATTCCGTTATCAGAAAATTCAGAGGATGCCCAAACATTTTTTTTTTTTTTTTTTTTTTTTTTGATAAAATATTACTGTAGATTCGGTAATGTGGCATGAATTGATTAGCAATCATTGAAAGAAACCTGGTTGTAGTTGTAACTTTTATTAACGAAAATAATGTCTACACTTGAATGCAAACAGAAATAAACTTAATTTGATTTATAATAATTCCTTGATTGAAGGATTTGAAATCCTTTGTTTTTTACACATATTTACATTTATCTTCATTTTCAATTTCGGTCTTCATGTTGATAGTATTATTTAAGTGTTTAAGTTTAAAATTATAGAGGTTTTTACAAAGAATTCAATAATGTCTTCGGGGACCTTTCCTCCTGATCGTTGCAATTCAGCAACGAGTTTTCCTGCATGCTGTGCCTAATGAAAGTGATGGCTCATGAATTGTGTTGAAAACTTCTCGTAGGACAATTGATTGTGAAGAAAATTCCTCTGATATTATATGCAGCTCACCGCTGTTTACCATCCCAATCCACGATTCATTTGCATTTTTACACAATTTCATCTTTCTTCCTAATTCTACATACATATTTTGTAGAAAACCTTTGACAATATAACCACCTATATATTCAAAAGCTTCATCTTGAATTACATTGGCAGCTGTTTTTGTTTCAGTCTCTTTATTTAGAATCTGATTGTTTATATCAGATGTGGGGCATTTGAAATCCAAATCTTTATACAATGAGCTGGTGAGGTATTTTCTAATGCCAATTCTCCTTTTTGAATTGCATGTTGACTCTTTTGTCAACATATATTTGTTACTCTTTTCAATGATGTTTGTTTTTTTACTAATTATTTTTGGTTGTTTCCTATAATCAATGACCTAGGCCTAAAATTAGATTCAACCGCATTAAGGAGATCGTATGTGCCCTCCATTTTTCTTTTGTAACAGAACAGATGCTCTACGGTCTATGCGGTCTTGATTTAACGTTTGAGTCATAATGTGATTACCATTAAAGACACCTTCAACCATATGGGAACGACAAATAATTGACTTGCGAGAAAGAATTAAGCCTTTTGGAAAAATTGCACAAGTATTTTGTTTTAAGTGATTTTACTTTTGAAAAATTCATTACATTAACAACCTTTTCCAAAGTATTTATTTGAAATGCTCCTTTCGGCCTCGGTTTTAACATAACTTATAAGCACGTGACAACATAATACATAAAATGCAAGAATGTATTTTACAGAGAATTTCAGATAGGACTGATTGGATTCCACAATAGCTTGATACACAAGGCAAGCAAAATAAAATTTAATCAGATCCGGACAAATATCATGGTAAAAGAAAAATTCTTATATCATAATTCCAAATCATACTCAATTCAGAATGAGCAGCTATAAGTTGTCCATGAGTGAGACTAAGAACATTAATAACATTTCGATTTACGTGGATAATAACCTGAACAACAGATTGGTTAAACTTCTCAATTAAAACAACTTTGAATCAGGCTCATCATTAAAATTTTCATTGAATGACCAAATATCAATGGTATCTGAGACATGTCTGGAATAAGACAAATCATTACTAAACTCATCAGAAAATATTATCACAACCAAAGGTACTTTCAAAATGCTGGTTATAAGAATTCTCAAAAGAAGAATCAACACAACCTAACGTGTCATCAAGAAAAAGTTAGTAGAACAGTCAGAAGAATTGACATTACAAACCAAAATGTCGTCTCGAGACAGGTCGGTAGAACAGTTGACAGCAGAATCATTATCATGAACTAGCATATCATCACCTGACCTGTTAGTACAACAGTCATCAGTTGAACAAATATCCGAATTTACATATCTTCATGAGATAAGTCAGCAGAACGATTATTAATGGAAGCAGCAATACAAACCAACGAGTCTTCACAAGGCAAGTCGGCAGAAGAAACAACATCGGAGACACTATCACGAACCGACACATCATTGTCAGATGTGAAGATAGAACTCTGAGTCTTCTCAGAATTCTCAGCACTCGAAGAAAACAGAATAGAAAAATCAGTACTGAGAACCTTCAACTCCTAATCACATCTACCAAGTTATTACCAAGAAAAGATTGAACACTCTTAATAGGCAACTTGGAAACCACAACAACAACAACAGGCCCTGTTAACCAGTCACAACGAAGATCCATTGGATGCAAGAGAACGCTAGGATAGGAACCAATCCCACGAACGGGAACCTACTTCCCAATAAACGAATGCTCAGTCACAGGGACAACTTTCCTCAAAACAAGTGACTGGGCACAAACAGTATCACGCATAATATAAACAGTGTGTAGTGAACAAGCAACAAACCCCTTAGCAGTATATGCCTTGAAAACCTTATCAACAGGACTGGAACAAACACTGGAATTAAAAGGCTTCTAGTAAAAAACAAAAATGGTCATTTATCGTGTTAACCTCTACTGGTAGCACACCATAACGAGACTTTGGTAGATTTACAAGACCCACAGCTTTAGCTTCTTCTTTCCTTTTCAACTTGAAACATTCAGACACCGTGTGACTTAGTTTCTTACAATAAATACATACTGCAGAACTGCTAGTAATAGAATTGCTATTAAAACTTCTGCTTTGAGACTTAACATGTGAATCGGAATTAGACCTTTGATCATCATCAGTATCAGTATGCTTATCTGTGTCCCTATAGTCTTTTGACCAATTAAACATTTTATCATTAGACCTAGACTCCTTCTGAGCCAATACATAATCATCAACATGTACAGCTGTTTCACGAAGGGTACATAACTTCTTGTCATTTAAGTAAACATTAATGTTTTCACTAACACGATTCTTAAACTGTTCTTGGTTTTTTTTTTTTTTTTTTTTTTTTTTTTTTTTTTTTTTTTTTTTTTTTTTTCAATCTATGAAAATCATCCCTACACTGTTGCTTTACACCTTTTATCAAAGACATCTGATTGTTCTCTACTAATTTATCTTGTCTTGTCCAGCTTCTAAACTTCTTTCTATAAGTATCAGGAGTTAATTCATAGGCCTGTGAAATAGTATTTTTCAAGAATTCATAATCATCAACACTATCATCAGGAATAAAAGGATATAGTTTTTCGCCCTATCACGCAAAATTCCTGGCAAGATATAAGCCCATTTTTCTGGCCACTTATATTTCTTAGCTTTCTCTCAAAATTAGCCCAAATATTATTCTAAATTCATATCATTAAAAGGAGGCACAACTCTATCTTGAATGGAAATATTTGACGCAGATTTATCAAACTCACTAGAATTAGCCTGGTGGATTGATAATTTAATATGAAATTAGCTGACCTTGAGTATGCTGACGATGCTGGCCTTATTAGCAGAACACCAGAGAATTCGCATTGCTTGCTTAACGGAATGCATGAAATATCACACGAGGTTGGGCTCAAGATAAATAGAAGGAAGACAGAGATGGAAGATTAAATATCATTGGAAGGAGAAAGGATTAATACGGTAGAATCATTTAAGTATTTAGGAACAATGATGTCCAATAGAGGCCCATTTAATATAGGGGCATTGGCATGGGGGTATTAAGTGAAAGATTAAAACAAAACAAAAAATTATCATAAATAGGTTAAGTAAAATATGTAAATCAAATCACCTGAAATTACATATAAAAATCAGGCTATATATCAGTTTAGTGAGATATGTGTTACTGTATAGACACGAGTCGTGGTATGACATTGAAACTATCTCCAACAGATTTAGTAGATGTGAGAACAAAGGCCTCAGAAGATTATTGGAAGTTAAATGGCAGGACAGGATTTGAAATGAAACAGAAAAAGAGATTACTCGAGTGCTCTTTGTGGATGAGACCATGGTGAGGGATAGATAGAGATGGTTTGGGCATGCTCTTTGCACTCCCCGAGTAAGAGTAGCTCACCAAACATTTAACTGTGCTCCTCAAGCCATTAGAAGAGTTGGAAGACCCAGGCCTACATGGCTGAGGACTAAGAAGCGTGAAGTAAATGATGAATGGAGAAGTATGGGATCAAAAGCTAAGATAGAGACAACTGGAGAAATCTAACCGAGTCTCTTTGCGTCAATATGTGATGGAGGAGATGATGATGATGATGAAAACCTTATACAGAATATAACAATCTTTCAAGGGATCAAACATATCTCGCTCTATTTGTAAAGCAGACAAAATATGATTGTTGCATTTTTTATTTTGTTTTGTGTGAAATTATTGTTATTACTATTATTAGAAAGCAGTCTGTAAATACCTTTAATCATTACCCATCAAATTGGTTTACTGTACTCATGGATCAAGGATCCCCGCCCTCTCAATGCACTCCTGTTAGGGAAACATTCGGCAGCGTTCATTGATTTCAGAAAACTAACTAAAAGACTCAGAATTCTCCTTGTCGCTCGTGGTTCCAAACAGGTAACTATTGATCCAGAAGAAACAACAATAGAAGCAGAACAAAAGCAATGGACGGCAATCCAGAACCTAACAATAAGAGAGGCCAAGCAAAGGGTTCTGCTCCCTTCTATAAAACTCCGACATCCTTCCCCACCTTTACCTCCCCATACTCCCCCAACCACAGGCATGTTGCCTCTACAGATAAGAAACTCTAATCAACATTATTAAAAGTTGTTGATTATCCTTTATCCTTTATCCCTTACCACCTCATCCCAAAATCCTAAAATTAAAGTGGCTGATTATCCTTACCCTTATCCTTATTCCACCTCCCCATCTTTTACCAATCTGTCATTGATATTGCTGCTTTCTTCGCCTTGTTACTCTGTGGACAAAGTAGAAATCAGCCATTGGACACACTGTTCACCTCTGAGCTCCACTCGTCTTTCCCTCTTCTATGTTTAACATTTAATAAATGGATTAGTTGAGAGTAAATATCAGGTTTAAGGGAAGTGAATACTGCACAAGAAGAGAAATTCTTTATTATTATTTATTATTTGAAGTGCTGGCTATAAATCATAATGATACCACTTTTCCATGTAAAACACACGAGTTTCTTTCTTCTATTGGAAGCGTGACTGACACAATAACTAAAGAATTAACCATTCATTTAGATATTTTACTTTTATCCTACAAAGCAAGAACAGAAAACATGATTGACTTTATAACAGATTTAACCATCTGGATATTTTCCTTTTATTTAAAAAAACACGGAACTATGAATTGTTTCTTTATTCCACCTAAAAGACAATTTTTTCTTATCA
>NC_090745.1:38653748-38668748 GCF_036898095.1 Palaemon carinicauda
ACCTAGAGACATATGATGTTACCGTCATACATCATTTCATCTAAGCATGAACTATGTTAGTGCTTCCTGCCCACTACAGGGAAGAGTCGTACTAGACTCTTGAAAAAGTCTCGAGGAGTACATAATAACTATGGATGATAAAATGACAAGCTTGTATAGTGGTCTCGCCCTATACATCATAAAATAAAGTTTGTATAAGTGTGACCAATGTCAGTATGAATTTCTGATTTATCTCCAAGGTATCTACTCCTATTAAACTATTGGATAACAGTTGTATCCGTATAGGAATAAATTTTGCATCTCTACCACCATCCGCTCAGGGTACAACATTAACCCTTCCTAAGGAAGGGTTAAATCGAGTGGATTTTTGCTTGAAGAAAGGAACAATCTTAAAATCCGTTCCATGTTAAAATTATCCATATTTTAATTTTAATGCTCAGTACATTTCTAATAAAATGAGTGTGGGCAAATAAGACGAAGGGTCCACTATGAACCAGTTTATTAAAAATCTAATAAACATACATATCAGATCAACATTTATAAGATTTATAAAATGTGGATGATATCCGTTAAAACATAAAGAAAACAGTCAACAGAAAATATTGTTTCTTTTAACAGGAAACAGATTTGCCATTTCAATCGAATCATTAATAATAATAATACAGTCTCTATTACTGTTTATTTACACTAGCGTAAGAAATGCTTTGCACATGTGCCCGTATTATGCTATAGTTCACCAAAGTCCATGGAACAGTTCTTAAGGACACGTTAGTGGCCTATCGCTCAGTGTGTAGTAACAGACTGTGACTACGCACCCACCCTCTTAATTAATCGTCCCAAATTAATTACACTGTTCCTCGCAGATTTAAACAGAAGGTTTAAGAATTCTACCTGCTGTTACCACAGACATCTTGAGTTGTTCCACTTGCTTCGCATAGTGCATAAAGAACACCTTGGAAGACTACCAGCCAGTGTACGAACAAAGATGTTCAAAGTCCATATAATTAAAGAAATTTTATGGAAGAGGCAACTTTGCTCGGATCATGACTTGCGGGTGTACTGTGTGGATCTGCTCTGCAAATAACATAGGTGAGTTTCGCCCTTGGTTGTTTCAGAGGTAAATTTGAACCCGAGGTTCCTCCTTTGAACAGCTGTCCTCCCTTAAAGTCTGAAGTTCTATGAAGATAGACCTTTAGGCACTCCACTGGACATAGAGATGCATCTTCCTTCAGAGGGCAGATTCTCTAGGGACCCCACCTGTTGGTGGGTAGCTTGTTCTTGGCAAGAAATGTTGGGTCTGGAAACAGATTCAGTTCTCCTTTCAAGAACTGAACGTGGCCTTCCTCTCTCAAGAGAGCCACTATTACATTAACTCTAGCCCCCGAAGCGAGTGCAAACAGAAACATAACTTTTTGAGTTAAATCCTTCGAAGCGCACTCCTCATTATTCAAAATTAATGCAAATGAGGAACCTTATCTAGTGCCCATGAAATGGGTCTTAGAGGCACTGAAGGTCTAAGCTTAGCACCGACCTTCGGAATTTTATTAAAAATTTTTGTTAGAAATGTCGATCTGGAAGGTATATAGTATCGGTCTTGTCAAGGCAGACTTGCACGTTGATAATGTGTTGGCTGCTAAACCTTAATCATGAAGGCGAATAAAGAAAATAAACATAAATCAATCAAGAATTCTTTTGGTTTCTTCGCCTTGACAAACGACACCTACTCGCTGAGTCAGGGTTGGATCTGGTAGCGGTACAAACTTCAGTCATAGTTCCAAAGCCAGAGGGAACTAAACACTGATTGGCCACTTATGGGCCAGTATTGCCGCCTTCCTTTTGAAGGATCTCATATTGAGGACCTTCAAATGAGGTTGTGCAGGGGAAACAGGTAAATACTGGACCATCTGTTCTAGTCTAGGGACATAGTGTCCAGTGCTTCCACTAGCGGATCCTCGTACGGGGACACATTCTACTTGTTGTCTTTCGTCGCAAAGAGGTCTATCTGCAGTTCCGGGACTTGACTCACGCTGAGGGAGAACAATCCTGCGTCTAGGGACCATTCTGACTCTATCAGTGTGAACCTGGATAGAGCGTCCGCTGTCACATTGCGGCCCGATTGAATGTGAACTGCTGACAGGTGCCATTTCTTTCTTTCCGCCAAACGGAGTATGGCCAACATCACTTGGTTGATTCGAGGTGATCCCGACAGATGTCGATTCAAGCATCTCACTCTCACCTCGCTGTCTAGAACCAATATTACATGGTTCGAGTGGCGAGGAGAACTTTCATTAGTGTCAAAAGTACTGTCATGGCTTCTGGAAAGTTGATGTGGAATGACTTGAAAAGATTGGACCAAGCTTCCTGGACTCTCTTCTGGTGAGAGTGGCCTCCCCAGCCTTCCTTTGAAGCATCTGTACGGATAGTAACTGACGGGGGAGGAGGTTGAAGAGGTATTGATATCTTCATCTGCTTGGCTTTGGACCATGGCTTGAGAAGCGTTCGCAATCGAGTCGGTAGTGGTCTCATCAGATCTCTTCGCGCGTTTGATGCGTATTATCTCCAGACTCCTGTTGTATCCTTTAGCTGTGCTCTTAGCACTGAATCTGTTATTGAAGCAAACTGTAAAGAGCCAAGCACTCTCTCCTGTTCGCGTCATGATATCCGATTGGATTTCAATAGTCTCTTGACAGATCCTGCTGTTTCTTTTCTCTTCTTGCCAGGAATGGAAAGTTGATGTGACTCCAAATTCCAATGGATTCCCAACCATTGAAATTCTTTGAGCTGGAGATAGTTGAGACTTTTGTATGTTGATCTTGAATCCCAGATGTTCCAGGAACTGGATCACTATCTTAAAGGCTCGCATGCATTCTGTCCTGGATGCTGCCCACACCAGCCAGTCATCAAAGTAGGCCTCTACTTGGATTCTCTTTAGGCATAATTGATGGACGGCTGCGTTCGCAAACTCCAAGAAAATGCTTGGGGCTATGTTTAGCCCGAATGATATGGTTCTGAAGGCGTAAAGTCTTCTTTGTAACTTGAACCCTAGGTAGGAGGAGATGTTACGATTAATTGGAATGTGCCAATTAGCGTCTGACAAATCTATGGAGACGGTATATGCCCTTTTCTGGGCAGTACGGTCCTCATGTGTTGAAGTTTGAGCATCCTGAACTTGTAGTTCACTATGAACTTGTTGAGTGGCGACAAGTCCGAAATGACTCTGAGTTTCTGAGTCCTTCCTTGGAACACAAAACAGCCTGCCTTGGAACTTGATGGACTTTACTTTTCGAATTACTCTTTTCACTAAGAGTTTTCGGACATACTCTTCAAGAATGAGGGTAGATTGTTGGAAGAACTGAGGAAATGGAGGTGGAGGACTGTTCCAGCACCAACCTAGTCCTACAGGAAGCTTCTCGCTTCTGCCGTTGTGGACCTGAGGCCTTGCCTCCTTGACCGCATCCTCCTCTGAATTCCCTTCCCCTTGAAGGGCATCTAGAAGAACCTCTGGCTGTTTCTCTAGCTTTTGATTGAAAGGAAGAAGTCTGCCTTTCAAAGGCTGGGTTGAAACTTGGCGACTGTGTCGCCACATGTTGAGGTACCAATTGGTACGTGGTTGGAGGTTGTGCCACTATCTGAGGCACCGCGGTCACAGGAAGTTGCTGTTGTTGCCGTCGGTAGGGCTTAGCCGGCCGAGAAGATACCTTAGGCCTTTTTGTCTTCTTCTTGGGTTGGGGACCCTCATCCGGAGAAGACTTTCTCTTAAGGTTTAAGCCCCACTTTGTTAGGAAAGAGGTCTTTATGCGAGGAGAAATCAGTCTCCTCGGTTCGTGCCTCACCGCAGCCGAGGCGAACACGAACTCTCTACAGGCTCTCCTAGCTTTAATAAAGCTAAAGAGATC
This sequence comes from Palaemon carinicauda, assembly GCF_036898095.1. NCBI lineage: Eukaryota > Metazoa > Arthropoda > Malacostraca > Decapoda > Palaemonidae > Palaemon > Palaemon carinicauda. Next base: position 38,657,645 of record NC_090745.1, read on the forward strand.
CTTCGTAACTGTGGCCAGATGGGTTTTGCCCACTACCATGAACGTATCCTGTTTTTGGGGTCACTTGCCATCATTTTTTAAAAATCGTTTGCAACGACATCGATGCCGCAATTCTTTCTTTCGTCTCTTGCTTTCTGCGCAAGAGAAACTCCGACAGCTTTGGAAGTTCCTCATAAACTTACGTTCGGCAATATCAGCTTCCAACTTCCCGACTGAGAAGGTAAGGTGAACATCCTTCCCGTCTTTTTGGTCCAATGGCAAGGTCAGGGATAACGGCTTGCATTCCTCCAGGGAGGGGCATGATTTCCTTGCCTCCGCTGCCTTCAAGGCTACCTTGTATCCCTTTTCTATGAAGGGAAAGGCTCTGGTTGGAGAGGCCACAAAGGAGGGAAGCTTCTTGCTCAAAGCTGGCACCTTTGAGTTTGTGAAGCCCATCTCTTTCATCGAGCTCGCTAGTAATGCCTGTGCTTCACTATGGTCAAGGACTATGACCTCCTTCGGCTTCGTTTCCTCCTTTGAGGCTGGCTCCTTCCTAAGATGGACATAGCAGTCCGGGTAAGAGTCTTTTTTGGGCCAAAATTCCACATCTTCCAGGGGAATTGAGTCCAACCTCTTTGATATAACAATCTCCCCGGTTGTCATTGACATGTGTTCGGCATACCTCCAAGGATTGGTATCCGAGCACAAAGGAAGATCCTTGACGTTGAGTCGCTTCTGGGGCCCACGTGATGCTGCGATTCTGCGTATCTCCAGTTTCATCGCAGCTTCCTTTTCATTATTCTTCTTTTGTATTTGTTGAATCATTTCAATAATAGAAGAAAGAGTCCTTCCCAGATCATCTGGGATAGCAGACGATGTAGAGGGAACAGGTCCTGGGGACGGTACCGATGTAACCGACACCTCATCGATTTCTTCCTCTTCTATTTCTGGAGCCTGGGTCAACTCCTCCTCCTGACCTTCTCCCAGAAGGTCCTACTCTTTATAATCCGACATCTCTGACATCCTATTGTCCAATTGGATGTCTTGAAGGGAGGCCGAAACTTCAGAATCTACCGGATTCTGGACGGTTGGTATCTCCTCATGAGGCTGAGGGATGACTGCATCAGTCGATGCCTTAGGGAAAAGGTAGGCCCTCATCTTCTTGTTTGGAAGGTAGGGGCCTCTGAAAACTCCTCACCCAGGTTCGCAACTTCTCTCTAACAGCATCCCTTGACTCCGCCGACTTAGGGGTGTCAAACGCCTCGGTAATCAGGTTAGAATATATGATACATACCTGAGGGTTCTAATACCGGAGATCACCTTTGGAGGCTGTGCATGCTGCGTGCCTCCTGCATAGCTCATGTCCACAGAAGTTCTTACTGCGGACATTGCAGAACATACTCCCGCACTTCGGATGGTCCACCTGTACAGAGAAGAAAATCCATGAGTATCAAGTGAAGGCTTTTCACTTATTGTTAATACATGTAGCTTATATAGTAAAGCTAAAAAAGAAAGAAGGAAAGACACATACTTGAATTTCCTGCCCAGCCAATTGCTGTAACCACCCAAGATATTAATATTCCAAAATGTTATAGGGTATAAAGGAGCTTCTCATCCACGGCGACGTCCACAGATTGCATCAATATATGTTAACTCAAAGTAACAAATAAATTCCATCGAAAGTAGCTCGTCTTCACTTAGTTCTTCAAATGCATTAGTAACTTCTTCAATTGGTAAGAACGCCATTGCACAAAACTTTCGTATCAATAACGAAAAGTTGTTGTCGGTATTGTACTGACACTTACGACCCAAATCACAAATTCGGTAAAAAATATTCTGGCACACATGAAAGAAGCACCCAACAAATTCACAATAAGGAAAATGCTTTATGATACTATTACCAAGGCGTTTCTCGAAATCAATCATCACTTCCTTGGGATTTAGGCTTGGCAGAAGTTCTTTCAGTATTATGAGAGGTTTATCAAAAGTATTCTCTGTTTTGTCAGGCAATAAAATAAATGCAGGAGGGAAGACTTTCCCGTGTATATAAGCATGTATAATCAGAACTTGATACCATCCGGTAGGTGAAACCTTTCCCTCAATTCCTAAAGAACGAGAACTTTGTAGGTCTTTAAGTCCCTTGTCAGAAGCAAATACTCAAACTCTTTTAATTCACGTCAATTCCACTGTCATTCTGTAAAAAAAGCTTTTCCATCACTCAAAGCACGGAATGGTTGTGGTATTTCAAGTCCTGTACAGGTCTGAGTTAAGGAGGAGCACCGAAAGCTTTAGTCCACCAATTAGTTATTGATCTGGAAATTGATGGCAAACTTGATATTTCACATTTTCCATTTTCATTAAGTTTACTCAAAGTATCGGCTAAATAATTCACCATTCTGAATTTCACACTTAATATCTGATATAGCACTTCTGGCTTCAACTTTTGCTAATGTACACGAATGATTATAACTGTTAACTTCCTTGACAATCACATTTTCACCGTCTTAAATCTTCGTGTAAATTCATGCCATGCATGACGATCTTCGCATTTCATATCGCCAGAATAACCTTATCTGATCAGCACCGTGTATATTTTTCATATGTAGTTCATGTCGTCGATGGATTTCTCTTCTCCTCTTTGGGATTCAATGTATTTAGAAGCCATCGCTATGGGCACTGAAACTAAACTTAAAATATAAGAGATTGAATAGAAAACAAGAACTACATCACACGTTTACAATTCAACAGCCATTCTGATATAATACCATAGTTAAAACCAAACAAACCAGTTTCCGCGCGCTCTATAGGCAACGGAAACAACTATAGTGATAGCATAAGTACATAGAGAGGATGTAGGTAGTGATATAGATTCAATATTTTTTCTCAGTTAAGCGTAAATGAAGATGACAAAGAAATGTGTGCTGTGTTAAGTAAGCTGAATGAGACAGAAAATTGTAACGATGAACAGACAATGGACGTATATGATGAAGTAACAGATTCAGAAGACGATTCAACTAGTGGTTGTATAGATAATTCAGCATTTGGCAAAGATAGCGGTAAGAAACAGCAGTGGATGGTAAGAGTCAAAATTACGAAGAATAAAAGTAAGAAACTAACTGGCGATAAGAGATGGAAATTATTTGAATAAAAGCCGATGTATTCATTTCCTTAACCCTTTTTTTAAATATTATGTGTTTGACTCTTTCAACATTAAATATTAAATGGATTAAGTGATGAAAGGAAGCAAATGAAACTAGTTTCATTTGCCAGATTTTGCAAATGAGACATAATAATGTTGCAAGAACATGACATCAAAGACGTAAGCAACTTAGATAACTTGAGTAAAAAATATAAAGTCTTTATAAACCACACTACTTGCTTGAAAAGAGGAGTTGCCATATTCGTCAACAAGCGCTTATCTCCCATTGCTGTTATAGGCCAAGAGGTGGATCATGACTCATGAGGGAAGAGTTCCAAGCTTACGGATAAGAGTTGGTGGAGAAGTACTTCATTTACTAAATGACTATGCCCCTTCTGGGTCGAATAAGAGGAAAGAAAGGGAAGAATTTTTTGATAGGCTTCTTTATATTTGAGACACAATTTCGAAAATATAATACTCGCAGGAGACTTTAATTATATAATTCATATAAGAGATGTAAGTACTTGGGATAAATCTTTGATTTCCAAAAATCTTGGAGAGTTGATAAGGGCGACCGGCGTGAAGGATGCCGCCAGGGACAACTTGATGTTAAGGAGAAATATGCTTCCCGCTTAGATAGAATGTATTTAAAAAGTTTTTTTAATCACATTACTTCTTGTTCCACTGTACCCATCACATTTTCAAACCATTGTATGGTGGTTACTAGTCTTAGCTGTTTGGCAACTAAAACGGGTAAAGGTACTTGGAAATTAAAAGTCAGCATCCAATCAGGGAATGAGGTTAAAGGCCATTTTCAAACACTGTGGCAGTTTTTAAAAGGGAAAAATAATAATTTCATCGATATTATTAAATGGTGGATTCATTGTAAGGAAAATTTTCAAGAGTTTTTTATTAAAATGTCAAATAAAATCTTAGCAGAGAGATATGGGTTAATAAACTTAATGCACCACAGATTAAAAGCATTATATCAAATCGCCAATTCTGAAAGTACAGATTTTGAGGCGATCACTTCTTTGAGGAATAAAATTGAAAAGATGCAAAACAAAATTTGTGAGGGAGTAAAATTAAGGACCAGAATCAAAGACAATTTGGAAGGAGAGAGAATTTTTACTCATTTATTAAAGAGAGAGAAGAATGCTGGAAGGAATCACTTGATGCAGAACATTACTGGGCAAAATGGTTATGTATTGAGATCCAGTGATGCAATTTCAAATTATGCAAATGATTTTTACAAAAAGTTGTAAAGCAAAGTAAAAGGAAACTCTCGGTATCAAGAGAAACTGCTGAACTTATGTTGTAATCAATTAAATGAAATAGGCTGTAAGAATTTAGATTGCAGTGTAAGCAAGTTTTACTTAGGAGGTGTAATATAAAATTTAAAGACAGGGAAGGTACCAGGATTGGATGGATTACCATCAAAGTTTTAAAAAGAATTTTGGTATGTAATTAGAGATGATTTTCTGGAGGTTGTGAGACATGTTTTAGACAGCCAACAGGTTTGCTCTTTAGAAAATATGGGTATAGACTGTTCACCAAATGATGTGATAATCAAGATTTGAGTGGATGGCGACCAATCTCATTGTTGAACTTAGACTACAAAATTATTGCTAAATTACTAGCCTATAGAATAAAGAAGGTAATGCATAAATTAATATCTGTGGAACAATTTTGTAGTGTTAAAGGTAGGTCAGTAGTGCCTTGTATTATGTATTAACGTAATTTTTGCTTTAATCTCGGTCAGCCTTGTTTCTGCATTTTTTGTTTTATCTAAATTTAGTATAATATTTTAGTTTTAAGGCTTTAATTATAAATTTTAAGTTTATTTCTGTTGAAGTGCTGCTTTAAACCCCCCCCCCCTCATTTAAAGATTTATTAGTGTCTAGTTTAACATTTTGTTTCTTTTCTGTGTTTTCCAAATCCTTGGTGGGAAGAGACACCAGAGTTTACTAGTGAGGAACTCGTTTGCTAAAGTGCACAGTCTGAGCTCAAGGTTTTCGAGACATACTTCAGCAGCGGGCTTGTGTGGGCTTTTACGAGGATTGCAACGCCAACTTTCAACGCCTTTTAGCAGGTGCATTTCTGCCACCTACGGTGTTTTGTAGTTCCTGCGTTCTCTCTTCTGCAGTCCGCACAGCCAACGCAGATATCCCGGCTTTGTGGTGGACTCGGAAGAGACGCATCCTCGCCATGGTCAGCAGCAGGAGTCTTGGAGCTCATGGTATCATGCAGGGAGACAGTTGCCAGGTAGGAGTCATTATTAACATTTTTTTTTTTTTTTTTTTTTGATTGGGGCTACGTTTCCCTGTCTTTGGTGAGGAGTCCTGCGGTTCGGTACTCCCTACAGTAGCAGAGTGCCAGTGGAGCTGCTACCTTATTTGGAGCTGTGGGAGTTTTTTTGTTCTCCAGCCTTGAAGGGTGTGAGATTATATATCTTTATTTCTTTTGTCTAGTGTTTAATTATTTAAGATATTTAACTCTCTCCAGTTGAGACTTTGTTGTTTCCCGTCGGGGAATGTTGTTGCTTACCCATTTGGGCGTTTAAGTATTCAACTCTCTCTCGTTGAGAATGTGTTGTCTCCCCTTGGGGAGTGTTGTTAATTATCGATAGGATATGTGTTCATTGTTAATTGTTATTTGAGTGTTAATTGTTAATTATTAGTTGTTAATTGTCAGCTGTTAATAGTTAGTGTTAAGTTGTTCAATTGATAGGTAGTCACAAGGTTGGCTCCTCTAAAAATTGTTGTTTATAAATGTTAAGTTTTCCAAAGTGTTTTCGTTTCCACTGATCAATCCTTATACCGAATATTGTTTTTTATCACTGACCTATCTTATCGTACAATAAGAACTTGCTCCACGCCCCGACAAGGGTCGTAACACTTGTGATAATAATATCAGGAATATTATTAATTATGCATTTTAAAAGGATCTTGAAATGGCAGTTCTGAAATTAGATTGGAATAAGGCTTTTGATACTGTATATCATGATTTTTTGTTTAATATTATGAATGAGTTGCGTATTCTAGGTGTATCTAATAAATGGATAAAAATATTATATGATTACTGTTGTAGTGTTGTATGTATAAATGGGGTGTTGAGTGATGGTTTTTCAGTAATGAGATCTGTAAGGCAAGGATATCCCCTTTCCATGCTACTCTATGTAATTTACCAGGAACCCTTATATATAAGTATTAAGAGCAATAAAAATATTGTACCACCAAGGCTTCCAAATGTATGGAATATATGCTTGCAAGGTTTTGCTGATGACTCCCCTTTTTAGTATCTGAAGAGCAATCAATTGTTGAAGTTTTCGAAGAAATCAAAGTTTTTGAGAAAGCAAATGGTGCACTTTTAAACAAGAGTAAAAGTAGTATTACTGGAATTGGAAAATGGCATAGTAAAAACGATTGGCCTAATAATTGGTTAAACATAGGAAGCAATTTGAAGATCCTGGGTATTTATTACTGTGAAAACGAAAAAAGGAAAATAGAAATAAACTGGAATACAGTATTACATAATTTAGAGAAATCAATAAACATTCCTTCGAATAGATACCTTACCATCTTTCAAAAAGCTATTATTGTGAAGTCCATTTTGTTAACAAAAGTTTGGTACTTATCTCATACGCTTCCGTTGAGTAAGATCTACTCACAGAAAATAAATTCGTCAATTTTCAGATAATTTTGGCGTGGTAGTTACCAGACCATCCGTAGAACAACCTTGTTGTTGCCCAAAAGTGAAGGGGGATAAGGCATAACAGAAGTGTTTAAAAAAGCAGCCGCAATTTAACGGCCTTGAGTCTTAAAGAATAACTTGAAGGAAGACTAATATTTATTACTGTAGATCGAGACTAAGTTATTTAATAGAAACAAAATGTTATCATGAGTTATCATATGTATCTTCCTTGTATTATTCAGGTGTGATAGAAAACGCAAGAAAAACAAGTAGACGTAATAAATTTCTAAACATGAAACGCAAAGATGTATATGAGATGATAATTGTTGGATCACAACCAGTAGTAGAAGCAACTATCCGTTGCTACAGTAGAGTGGAGTATGGAAGAATATTAACAATCTAATTATAGGATTAAGAGAAAGAGAAGTTATGTTCAAGTACTTACATGAAAGGTTACCTACTAATGAAAGCCTAGAGATGTTGGGAATTAGGAAAGAAGGTAATTGTGAGTTTTGTGGCCAAACAGAATATACACTGCATATATTTTACTTTTATAAGAGTTAAAAATGTATTTCAATGGTTTCAGAGTAAATTTGAGGTTTTGTGTTTTGAAGAAGGTAAGGAATGGATAAAATTATTGATGTTAGACATTAAAACTCAATGTAAAAAAAAATAGGAACATGGCAGTTCTTCTAATTTGTAATTCTGTGTATTGCATAAGGATAAGCCGTATGCAGAAGCTTACGGAAAATTATACTTTTGTTCTTCTTAGAAGATTAAATTATGAGATGGTTTGCGTTAATTTTGTATAATGAAAAATTGAAGAAACTTATTACAAATGAATTCTTGTGTTCAACAATTTAAATAACAAAATGTAAATATTGTATTTTGCTACTTTAAATAAAAGTTAAAAAAAAAAGTTTTGTGATACCTTTCTTTTGACTCTGCCCCAATAGAAATTTTACGCTTAAAGCATAATTTACCACTTCCGTAGACTCAGGTTTGATAATATTCCATGTTTTTAAGTAAAACTCTAATGGAAGCCCATCCTCTCCTGGTGTTTTACCTTTGTTCATATATTCTAAAGCGTTTAATACCATTTTCAAAGTTATAAAACTATATAACACTTTGTTGTCTTCCTCGTTTATGGTGGTCAATAGACATAAGAAAATGGTCTTGTAACCTCGAGTCTGCATTTACTTTAGAGACTAGAATTTTATAATACTGTTTTACATGATGAGCAATAGCGTCAGTGTTATCCAGTGTTCCACCATTCTTCAAACGCAATTCTCTAATAATATTTTTTTTCTTCATCCGGATTTCTCTTTCCCTAATAGATGAGCAGACAGTCGCTCCCCATTTAACCTTTCTTCTGTTTTTAACCTAATTTTTACACCTTAACTTATTTCATCTTTTAAAGACCTTATTCGATTTTTAAGGACTTTCATTTGTTCAAAAACAGCATTACCAATCGAAGCTTTGCTGGCTAAGAATCTAAGTGGCCTTGTAAAACTATTTAATGTGTCATATTTCTCCTGGTTAGCTTGTTTGGACAATCTAACAAAAAAGCATCTCACTTTAGGTTTCAAAAACATCCCACCACTCCATGATATTGGGATATTTATTTTTTTCCCTTCTCAAATAATGACCAAACTTCTTCAAATTCTCGTCAAAATCATCTCTATTCAGTAACGATGTATTCAATTTCCAGTATCCCCTCCCCATTCTACACTGTTTGTCTATAAAAAAAAGTGGGTTAATAGCATGTTATGATCTGTCTTAGATAATGGAATATTTTGACACTGTTTTATGTTACTATACAGGTCGCTTACATATATACGGTCAATTCTGGAACCATAATCAGTTTGATAGTGAGTAAACGAGGGTAGATTGTGTTTCGAAAACCATATGTCTTTCAGAACCAATTGTTTAACTAGGGACTTAGGTGCTTTGTATACACATCTTTCGTTTCCCGTACTCACATCTCTTCCTGAGAGTACACAATTAAAATTGCCACCTAGAATTAAGTTTGAAGTATTTTGTCTGAAGTAATATAAAATGTTATCAGAAAACAAACTCTCTCTTACCTTTTTCTTAGGTCCTGGCAGTGCATATACATTCGTCAAGAATAAATGACTGCCATTATGTTGGATTCTTGCAGATAGTATACTACCCGTTTCATCTTTTTCCGTTGACGTTACAGAAATATTAGACATTTTATTAAACAAGAAACAAGTGCCTCCTTTAAAAATAGTTGGCTTATTCAGCAGTACTGTACTTCAAATCTTTCATCAAAATATTTTATCTTATTCCTATCTTTAATAATATGTTCTTTAATAAACAATACATCAATCATATATTGAGAAGCTAACATCTTAAGTTGTATCTGTTTGTTGAGCTTATTTAAACCATAAATATTTATTGATGCCACTATTAGAGCCATTATTAAAATTTATTAAAGTTAATTTATTTGCTTATTCTAGCGACCTGAGGACATTTATACTCATTGTCATTGGTATGATACTCGTTATGTTCATGTTTCTCTAATACAGGCTCACTGATGGGGTTTGTGTCTTGTTCGGTGTCATATTGCATATTCTCTAAATAATCGAGGATATTAGATAACTGAGAATAATCTAACAGTGGATTCATAACACTTCCATCCTCATCGCCCTTAACATTCAAAAAGTTTTCCTTTCTACACTAGTATCTCTATCATGCGAGTCAAAATGTTTCCATTTCATCGCAGGGACATTGTTAGTAGCCTTTTATTAGCCGTTATATCAAGCACTTCTTTTCTTGCCTCTTCCGGTTGCGAACCTTCCGTCATTATCTTGTGTACCTCAGCTTCTACTGCCATTCCCTTTATCCCTGGTTCGCTAGTTTCGTTCAACTGTGTTTCTTTCACTTGAGTATGTGGATTTCCGTGTTCGTCTTCGTCTGATAATTCCTCTCTGATACTACTCATTGTTAAATTCCTGTTGTCTTTACCTAACCCTCTGTCGTTCATCTGTAATTTCGGTGTTCAAGGAAGCATTACGAACATCATCATTACTTATACTAGGCTGATTAAACACTTTAATTTCTACTGGTATTAGGGCAGGAAAATCTCTAGCATCAGATTCATTTGATCTTTCATATCGACTTGTCTCGTAATCTCTTGCTTCATGAGATTCTGAACTACACCTGAAACAGGTTCTCTTTTGACCACTATGTAGCAACTGAATCTGAAAACCATTCATAGTAATTTTCGATGGATTATTCTTCTTGACATACATTTTGGCGGTACATATACCACTTGAAGCACCTTTAAAAGGACCCTGGTTATAGACATTGCGTCTTGGGACCTGCACTCTACCATATTGTCGAAGAATAATTTTTAAAATCTCATCCTCCATCTCCTCTGGAGAGTCTCTAATAGAAACAAACGTAAACATTGAACTTTCGTCTGTTACTTTCAAAGAAACACTATTGCCTCTGACACATTTCCCTTCAAAGTCCTTGACAACACGATCATAAACCGCCTTTTCACTTAACTGGACAATTACCTTTTCTCGTAGAAACTGGACTACTTGCAAACCTTGAAGGCGAATATCTATTTGTACAAACAATGCCGCACTTTCATCCTCTTGCGTTGGCTTTGTGTTCGAGAACCCAATAGAATTCACTCTTCTTAAAGCAGAAGCTATTTTTCTCTGGGTTCAAACACAGTCTTATTATACTTTTAGGGAAAAAATCCCTTGAATTGAAAGGGTTTACAGCCACACGTCTTCATAGGGAACCCTGATGCGCAGCCCGAGGGTACAATGATTAATCTTCCAAAACCCAGGACGGTATTGATGTAAAATTTTCACTTTGGAAGACTAAATCTACATTTTATACGTAATTTCACCGATGACCACACTTTCCTGCATATTCATAAGCTTTATAGTATACAAGAGGCCCCAGCAATACATTCAAGGTTTCGAAACAAGCTGAAATAACGGAGCTCTGGAACTACTGTCAGCATGACTACCAAACATGACTACCAAATTTGGTCAAAATCGGTCCAGTAGTTTTTGTGTTTAGTTCCTCACAAATACATAAACAATGAAACAGGGGTGGAGACATCCCGTCGGAAAATCGAATGTACGGATAATGCTTGCGTGTGTATGCGTGTTTTAAAAATATTGTGTGTATGCGTATGTGTGTTTTACACCTATTGTGTGTGTGCGTTTTAAACATATTGTGTGTATGTGTGTTTTACAACTATTGTGTATGTGTGTGTTTTAAATCTATTGTGTGTATGCGTAT
>NC_090745.1:38673748-38681248 GCF_036898095.1 Palaemon carinicauda
AGTAGTTTGTGAAAATTACCAAATACTTAACAGTGTTTCTTAAATCCATTGTTTGTGAGCATACAAATATATAAAAGTACATACTCTGGACTTTTAATCATGCAATTGTCGGGCGAGTTAGGACGCAATTACATTCTAATAGACGTTTATTAGTAAGTAAAACGAATGTAGCATGATAATGGAACTATATATGTAACCTGTATAGAGATTATCTTTCTTTCTTGGAAAGCAAGAAATGATAAGTGCCACTCTCAGATTGAAGAAAATTTATAAAACAAATTCTCTTCATAATTCCTGTACTGGTTACTTTTAGCGGCACTGTGTACTACGTACACCAGCACTAGTGCTATCTGTATAATTCCACACCTGGATTTTGAACAGAGCTAGTGTCACCATGGTAACACTTAATCAAAGGAGGTCACACCCTAAGAGGGATGACCCCTTTTCCCTTTAATTGACAGTCCCAGTCAATTAGCTGTTCATCGTAGAATTAGACGGAGGGTTAAATACTCTACCCAACGTCACCACATAATGCTTCAGATCATGGACTTGCTTAGCATAGTGTTTGTAGAACACTCTGGATGATTCTCACCCAGTATATGTGTGAGGACATTTGAAGTCCTCAAACCACTGACTGTTTATAACAGTAATTAGGGGGCAGGTTTTAATACACTACCTGCCGCCACTACATAGTGTTTCAGTTCATGTACCTGTTTCGCATAGTGTTTGTAAAACACTCAGGATGATTTCCATCTAGTGTATGAACGAAGACGCTCAAAGTCCATATACTGAAAGAAGTTCAGTGATGAAGCAATCTTTCTCTGATCATGACCTGCGGGAGTACTGTCAGGATCCGCTCTACTAATAAAGTAGGTGAGCTTCGCACGCAGTTGTTTTAGGGATAAGTTTGATCCAGAGGTTTCTCCTTTAAAGAGCTGTCCTCCCCTGAAGTCTGAAGTTCTACGAAGATAGACCTTTAGACGCTCTACCGGACATAGAGAGACATCTTCCTTCAGAGGGCAGATTCTCCAGGGACCCCACCTTTTAGTGGGTAGCTCTTTCTTAGCGAGAAAGGATGGATCAGGGAAGAGATTCAGTTCTCCCGTTTCTGAGAACTGAATGTGGCCCTCATCCCTAGAAAGGGCCACTGAATCAATAACTCTAGCCCCTGAGGCTATAGCGAACAGAAAAAAAACCTTACGGGTTAGATCTTTAAGCGAACCATCTCCATTGTTCAAGGATGAGGCATAATGTAGGACCTTGTCCAAAGACCAAGAGATGGACTTTAGTGGTGCAGCAGGGCCAAGCCTCGCACATGCCTTCGGGATCTTATTAAAGATATAATTCGCCAAGTCTACTTGAAAGGCATATAGAAGAGGTCTAGTCAAGGCTGACTTGCATATAGTTATCGTGTTGGCCGCCAAACCCTGGTTATAAAGATGGATAAAAAAGGACATGCAGAAGTTCATTGAAATCTCTCTCGGTCCTTTTGCTTTTACGAAAGCAACCCACTTTTTCCATAATGACTCATATTGTCTTATTTTTGACTTAGACTTGTATTCTTCTAAGAATTCTATATTGCCTTTTGAGATCCCAAATATTTTCTTAACTGCTAGGGCAAGAAAATCATGCAATGAAGGGTTTTGGTTCTCTGTAATAAATCGAAGGCAATTAATCTCTGAACCTTCCGGAGTTGTCCCGGGTTCAGAATTAAGGACAGCCTCAGCCTCTGTTCCTTCCTCAACGAGGATAGATTGCTCTTGGGCTACCAGGGAGCCAACAGAGCTACTCCCACCTGGAAGGATCTCAGCATGTTGAGGATTCTCAGCAGGTGATTGGACGGGATGAACTGGAAATCCTAAGTCTATCCCTTCCATTTCAGAGACATGATGTCTATCATTTAACCCTGGATAGGTACGATGGGTCGTTCGCGACCCCGAGCGTAAAAAAAAAACAGGTTTTTCTCACGTGATTCACCCCCGTGACTGAATTTGTGGGTGATCGACCTGCAGGAGGTGTCTCCCCTACACGCTTTAGTAGTGTCCAGATGTGCATTGCTGTAGCTGTACTCCTTCCCCGATTTCCGAGACGCGTCGGGGTCGAGCGCGACCGAGTTTACCCTTCTAAGGTAGTTTGCATAATTATCAAAGTTATTATGTATTATGAAATTGTCGTAGAATGGTGCAACTTGTATAGGTTATCAGTTGTGGAAAGTCTTGGTGGATTGTTTGGCTACCATGTGCATGATTTTTTTTTTAGTTAAAATGTCGTTCATCACCACGAGGACCATTTTACCGCGAGTGCCCCTTTTTAATTTTTTTTTCATTTTTTTGCCAAGTCATTTTTCCGTAAGATATTGCCAAATAGTGTCGTAAAACTTTTTCTTGTTTAGTGTTGGAAAGTGTGTCTAGATGATCTGGCTACCCATGCGTGACTTTGTTTTTGTCAGATACGACGTAGTTATTGGTATATTGGGTATTTAACTGCGGTTACCAATTTCTGTTTTTTTTTCAATATTTGTAAAAATTACTACGTAGTAAGGAATTGCCGTATGTTATTCATTTTTTTTTCATGTTTATGTGTTAGAAAGTGTGCCTTGATGGTTGGGCTAACACGTGCATGTCTTTTTTTTTATCTGAGATGCCGTATATTAGAATGTCGGGCATTTTACCGCGAGTGCCCCTTTTTCATTTTTTTTCATTTTTTTGCCAAGTCATTTTTCCGTAAGATATTGCCAAATAGTGTCGTAAAACTTTTGCTTTTTTAGTGTTGGAAAGTGTGTCTAGATGATCTGGCTACCCATGCGTGATTTTGTTTTTGTCAGATACGACGTAGTTATTGGTATATTGGGTATTTAACTGCGGTTGCCAATTTCTGTTTTTTTTTAATATTTGTAAAAATTTACTACGTAGTAAGGAATTTTCGTATATTATTGATTTTTTTTTCATGTTTATGTGTTAGAAAGTGTGCCTTGATGGTTGGGCTAACAAGTGCATGTCTTTTTTTTTATCTGAGATGCCGTATATTAGAATGTTGGGCCTTTTTCCGCGAGTGCCCCTTTTTATTTTTTTGCATTTTTTTGCTTAGTCATGTTACCGTAAGGAATTGGCAAGTAGTGTCGCAAAACTTATATTTTTATAGTGTTGGAAAGTGTTTCTAGATGATCTGGCTACCCATGCCTATTTTTTTTTTAGCCAGATATGGCGTATATATAAGTATGTGTTCGATTTTCCTGTGATTGCCATTTTTTCGTTTTTTCCCATTTCTTTCAAAATTACTACGTACTAAGGAACTATCACAGAGTAATGATTCATTTATATGTTTATTTGTCGGAAAATGTGCCTTGATGGTTTGCCTAGCACGTGGCTGAAATTTTTTTTTTCTGATATGCCGTATATTAGAATGGCCATTTTTCCACGAGTGCCCCTTTTTATTTGTTTTGCATTTTTTTGCTTAGTCATGTTTCCGTAAGGAATTGGCAAGTAGTGTCGCAAAACTTATATTTTTATAGTGTTGGAAAGTGTTTCTAGATGATCTGGCTACCCATGCCTATTTTTTTTTTAGCCAGATATGGCGTATATATAGGTATGTGTTCGATTTTCCTGTGATTGCCATTTTTTCGTTTTTTCCCATTTCTTTCAAAATTACTACGTACTAAGGAACTATCACAGAGTAATGATTCATTTAGATGTTTATTTGTCGGAAAATGTGCCTTGATGGTTTGCCTAGCACGTGGCTGAATTTATTTTTTCTGAAATGCCGTATATTAGAATGTTAGCCATTTTTCCGCGAGTGCCCCTTTTTATTTGTTTTGCATTTTTTTGCTTAGTCATGTTACCGTAAGGAATTGGCAAGTAGTGTCGCAAAACTTATATTTTTATAGTGTTGGAAAGTGTTTCTAGATGATCTGGCTACCCATGCCTATCTTTTTTTTAGCCAGATATGGCGTATATATAGGTATGTGTTCGATTTTCCGGTGATTGCCATTTTTTCGTTTTTTCCCAATTCTTTCAAAATTACTACGTACTAAGGAACTATCACAGAGTAATGATTCCTCTAGATGTTTATTTGTCGGAAAATTTTGTTTACTTCTTTTTTGATTGAATATCATCAAATTTTTTTAGCTAAAATATTATATTGTTTTACTTTTTTTTTCGATTTTATTTCCCTTCAAAAAAATTTTTTTGGGTCAAAATTTTAATTTTATAGTCGTAAAATAATCGACAATTATCCAGCAACCCACCATACAATTTTTATGCATATCCAATAATAATTAGATTAGTAAATAACACCTTGAAATTGATATACCCTTTCTACATTTCAAGTGGCAGATTAGGGAGTCTGAGTCAGTGTGGTTGGCGGCCATTTTGTGGACATATCCGAAGCGTAAGCTGCCCTATCTATATATATTCTTGTTCCCTATAGAATTTGTGATATTTTGGTATATTTTTACCTGCATAAATATCATATTATATATTAAATATATGTATTTTTTTACGAAATTTCTAAGTACTCAAAAAATTACCTTTAGATATGGCCCCTGATATAAATGTAATTTACATAATAATGAAGATTTTTTTACAAATTTCTATTTTAGGATAACATATGTTTATTCCCTAAAAAAATTAGCCACTTCCTATTTCATTTGGGTACCCAAAAAAATTCATGAAATTTGGACACATTTTTTTGGCCAAAAAAAGTTACCCTTTTTTTCTCATTTCAAATCTTCACCTCCATGGGTCTGACTTCATCCAAAATACATCAAGATGTGTCGTAAACATTCAAGAATCAATTCCTAAAAGGATTTGTGTATATATGTATAAACTTTTTTTTTATGAATTTCTATGTCAGGTCTTTTTTTTCTACTAAATTTTTTAAAATATTTATAATAAATAGTTTTTCTGCAGATGAGTAGTATTTATCTTTACAGTTGTTTTAAGCATTCATTGAAGTTTTTTTTGGCAAAAGAAAAAAGGAGGTTACTGCAAAAACTGATTTTTCAAGAATTTTTTTTGGCGTCGGGGTCGTTCGCGTCCGAGTATACCCTTAAAGGGGTGTCTGAGGAGCGTACCTATCCAGGGTTAAATTAGAAGATCCTCGTATGGGGCTATATATCAAGGTAGTTCCTTGACAGCGCTCTTAATGGAGAGGTCGGATTGCAGTTCAGGGACTTGTTCCCATCTGGGAGAGAATAGGTCTGCGTCCGTGGACCATTCTAACTCTATCGGCCTGAGCCTGAGTAGAGCATCCACTGTCACATTGCGGATCGGTTGTATGTGATCTGCTGACAGGTGCCATCCTTTTAGGTAAGGGATGGCTAACTACACCTAGACTGTATGAGACATTCCTTAGCATCGTCGATTGCAGCGTCTCGTTATCCCTTCGGAGTCCCAGATCAGCCGTAGACAATCTGATCTGCTTGAAGATAGTGTCCCTACTCATGACTGGACCAACATGGTCTTGGGATTTTCGGGCTTTGACCTTTGTTAGGGAAGCGATCAAGGTAGGACCGCTATCGGTCTTTTTAGGCCTTTTCGAGAGTTTGATGCTTGTTTTCTCCAGGCTCCCAACGCATCTTGCAGCAGTGCTCTTAGCACAGGGCCTGCCACTATTGCGAACTGGAGAGAGATTGGGGTTCCTCCCTGTTCTCGTTTTGGGAATCTGACTGATTACTGGAGCCTCTTGACAGACCTTGCCATCTCCTTTTACCTTCCCAAAGGAAAGGAGAGTTTGAGTAACAACAGGCTTCAATGGCTTTTCAGTCATTGAAACCTATCTGCCAGAGAAAATCGAGACTTCTTGAAGTATATCCTTCATCCATGATGTTACGGGGACTGGATCATTTCTTCGGATGTTCATAGACCAGCCACAATGGGTGCTGCCCACCCCAGCCTCTTGTCCAGGAACATTGTTGCCTGAACATTTCTTAGGCTTAAATATTGCATGACTGTGTCTGCCAATGTTATGAAGGTAGCTAGGACTCTGTCTAGTCTGACGAGTATCTTTCCAGCAAAGTGCGTTACTTTGTGTAACTTGAATCCTAGATAGGAGGGGAAAGGGTGATTGACTGGAAGTTGCCGATAGACGACTTTCAGGTCTGGTAAGACTATAGGCACTCTTTTTTGCAGCGGGGTCCTTATGTTCAGGAGGATAAACCTCCTGAACTTGTTGCTTTATTTGGACTTGTTGAGTGGCGATAATTCCTGAATGACTCTGAATTTTCTTGAGTCCTTCTCGTAAACACACAACGGCCTTCCCTGGAATTCGGTGGACTAAAGTTTCCTTACCACCAGTATGCTCTAGAGCTCTCAGGTAAACTCCTCCAGGCGGGTTTTGGATTATCGGAGGAGTTGAGGAAATGGTGGTAGAGATATCTCCACTTCTCATCTTAGTCCCATCTTGATTAGGCCATGGACCTAAGGATTGAAGGTGCAATGATCCTAAAGGAAGCATTTCTATGCTTCAACTGATCAGTAGGAATATCTTTTCGACCATCTGTCTGTGACATCTTGGTCACTATAACTGTGGATTGTTGTTGAACCACTCGAAATGGATTTTCAGACCTCTCCATCTTCCTTTTAGGTTGGGGACCCACAACCTTAGAAGATTCTCTTTTGAAAGAATGCCCCACTTTTGGAGAAGTTCTACTTTCTCCGTGGAGGCGTTCTTAATCACATTCTTGACTACCTCGTCTGGAAAGAGGGCTTTACCCCATATGTTGGAAGATATTAGCTTTCTTGTATCATGTTTCGCTGTGGCTTTAGCTAACACAAAGGCATAAAGGTCTTTTACCATAATAGCCATATGTATTTTGGCTAAGACCTTGAGCATGTCTGGGGTATCTTGATGAGCCGAACATAACTCTATGTAGTTCTGTAGAGATAAGGAGGCTGCAAGTCTCTCCTTTGTTTCTTGTTCATCCTGTAAGAGAAACTCAGATAATTTTGGAAGATTTTCCTTAAATTGTCGACTGGTGACATCCGCCTCAAGTCTTCCTACTGAAAAGGTAAAATGGGCCTCCTTCTAGTTCTTCTCCTGTCTGGGAAATGCTAGTGACAGAGGCTCGCACTCCTTGAGTGTAGGACACGGTTTACCTGTCTCTACTGCCTCGGTGACATATTTGAAAGCCTTCTCCGTAAAGGGGAATGAAATTGAAACAGGAGCAAGAAAGGAAGAGTGCTCGTTACCTAGTGTGGATACCTTCGACACCAAGTAACCTGCCTTTTCTTTGCTGCTTGATAGGATAGCCTGTGCTTTATCATTGTCGAGAATCATAACCTCCTTTGATTCCATTCCTTTTCCTGATGCTGGTTCATCCTTCAGTCTAATGAAACAGTTCGGGAAAGCGTCAAAGCTTGGCCAGAACGGGATTTTGTCCAAAGGAACAGCACCCATCTTCTCCGAGATGTAGAGTTTGCCGTTTAAAATCGGCATTAGCTCCGCTAACCTCCAGGGATTGGTTGTGGAGCATGTCGGAAGGTCTTGTACGACCATTTAGGA
>NC_090745.1:38691248-38713748 GCF_036898095.1 Palaemon carinicauda
TCTATATGATCTGCAGATGCGGAAAATTCGGGGTTTTTGTGCCATGTTATAAATAAAAACACACATAACTAATGAAAAGCATAATTAATGAGTCAAACAAATAATGAATTTTAAGAGAATCTTGTCTCTGACATACAGAATATAGATATAAAATAAACCTTTAGCTTACAAAATAGAAAATGTAAAAACAGAGGTTTAATATTGAAATATTCAAAAATAAAACAGAGAATATTTCCAAATTTCAGTTTGAACTTCATGTATCGGTACTTAATTTTGCTAACAAAAATGTTGTAGTTGTGAGGCTAGTTTGACGCCATCATTTCAACTCTGGAAAACGTTTTGCCATTAGTTATCTTTAATCAAAGTTCACCGTTGTGGAAATTAACAGTGGGAAAAGTTCCCTTCGAGGAAAGTCCACTGCAAAGCATTTTGTAAATAAACATAATTTTCACATAAGTCATACAGATTTGAATAGCAAATAAAATTGTTGCCTGCCATTGTGCAAAATTATGTAATTAGTGTATCTGTGGACCCTGGACAGGATTAGATATAGTGCAGACTATTACAGGAGGTCGTCAATGACGATAGCAGATAGATTTTAATATTGCCGTGGTGTAAATAAAAAAAAAAAAAGAGTCAAAGGAAAGGCACTGAATGTTTAACGTAAAAAATAAACGAGGCGCGCTGGAAGATGAAGAAATTGTTGAGAATAATCGCAATTATGAATGAAAAATCCATAGGCCATATGTGTTTCGGTTGATTCACGGACGAAATGTTATTTACTTTTATGTCGAGAAGTAAAATGCAGAAACTCTAGCACCAGTGACGGCTCGTATATAGGGAATGTGGAACTTCAGCACCCTCTATTTTCATTTCATATTATCAGTAACATTTAATAAAAATATTTTCCTTTTATTTCTGCTTTATATTTGTACAATATACATTCCTCAACATTATTACCCGAACCATTCTTCAGTTCATAAAAATATATATATATATATATATATATATATATATATATATATATATATATATATCTTTGTATGGAACTGTATAATTCACAGTTCCAGTTGCCTGGTGTGTGGATGTTATGTGTATAATGAGTAAGAGATCAACCCACATGCAGGTAAATTGGGGGTGAGTAGGGATTAGAGGGGTAAAAGAACACATTTCAGTCAGAACCTAGTTTGCTTAAGTTCATTATTCTTTCTTATTCAGTTAAGAATAACTATACCATCTTAGAAAATATTATATTATAAGAGATTTTGATGACAGGATTTCCTGACAAGATACTTCTTATGGAAAGGTTTTCAAGAAAAAAAATATATAATGTCGCATGTCGGGAAAAAAAATATTAAAATTCTATATAGTCAGTCAGCATATATAAAAATAAGCAACGTGCATGCATACATAAAACCTTTATTTTACACTGTTTGCTAAAAACTACATTAAAAAAAGGTCAATATGAATATGATTGCACAATTACAATCAAACATAAAAAAATCATAATTATTATTTATTATAACCTTTTAATTTTAATGAATACGTTCCTTGCGGAAGTAGTTTCCTTATTTGATATTTTTATTCTAAAGAATGTTGGACAATGAACAATATAAGTAATTAAATTTGGTGGTAATCCAATTTCATTTGTAAACTTTACTGCATTTTTTTCTTCTTTTTTTTTTAAACCAGGTCTTGAGCGTTTTTCCCCATGATGACATTTGCACATGTTTTCCATAATCTTCATATGATCAGAAAATTTATTTTGATGGATTCACTAATTGAGTATCTGCTCTGCTAATTATAATCGTCTATGAATTGTCTCTCATTAATACCAATGACCCAAGATTTGGGTATTTGGGAAACACATGGGCAATGAAACTAGTAAAATACTCTAGACCATCTTTCGCTTTTGCATCCTCCAGCAGCTCGTATCAACTTTCCCTTCACGTCTGTAACATCATTATCTTTTCCCCCACCGTCAGATTCATCCGGCAAACAAAATATCATCGCGGAGAAACTTAGCTCACGTTGTAGAGATTCTTTGTATTTATCTTGGGAGGAAGTTTCATTACTAAGAAAATAAAAGGTTCCAGATGTTATCTGCTTTGCATTGGTTTCTGTATTATATTTTGATCCCATGAGGTAATTGTCCTTCCTTAAAGATGAGATATAATACGATATTTAACTGTAACTGACGTTGGGTGCTGATAACAGGCTCTTATTCTTCGCACACATGCAATGTTCCAGTCCATCTTGATTCAGTCTTCATGTTCATTTAAATGATAAATTAAATTAATTTATTTTACCATTTCTAACAATTTGGGCAAAGATTCACGAGAAAGTGTTTTTTGTACAGCCTGTGTCATGCATTTGATGATTTCATCTTCATTTTCTAAGTACAACTCATAACTATTTCTAGACATCTTTGTGTCATACATAACTTGAGAATTAAACATGCTATACAAAATAATTTTTTTTTTAATGTACTTGCCTAAAGCGACAGGAAGGATTCGTAAATATGGAATTTCAGTATTACCAAATTGAGAAAAATATACTTGGTACCACTTACAGTCCTTCTTGCTGCCATAGTTATGATTGGCAAATTGTTGAATCCTCCTCTTTTTGTTGTTTACGAGGAAACTTCGAGACCGGTGAATGCGTGAGAAGTGAGTACTAACAGTCCAAGCAGTCGAGGCAGTTCTGCCAGTCTGGTCAGTCCGGGCAGTCCTTGGTAGGACCCACCACATACCCGTATGCCATTGAGCCCGTCTTCCATCGCCAGTGTGAGCCTGTCCTCCTGGAGGATGTCTTGGACGAGACTCTGGTAATGTGATTAAGAATCAAGGGTCCATCAAGAGGCTTTTGTGAAGTATTCCCTTGGTTCCATAATTTGGACGGCGTAATTGGTGGCCACCTGGATATATTAGTGTGTTACTTTTATAAGCACACATTGAGTATGTGTTGTTTAAGATGTTAAGTCTTGATAATGAAGTTCATCTTAGTAACTTTAAAAGTGATTTATTCTCTAAAAACAACAGTGTTAAACATCTCCATCACAGGAGTGGAGCTGGTTTGGTCGGATGACCAATTCAGGTGAAGTATAGATATGAACTGCTTAAATTATCGATATCACAGATATCTTATGCTTAGTTGTCTTAGCATTTAAACACAATATGGAAACTTTACATTCTTTCTCGGAAGACACCTGCATCCGGTGATGACACAATCTTTCACATGCTATGCATTTGTGTTGAGTTTCAGAAAAATGTTACATTGCCGAGGCTGCAAAGTATATCCTGTTTATGATTTTATATGACTACAGCAAATCTCACGCTAGCATCTTCATCCACAATGACATATTACGTCATGTGTTTTAAACATGTAATAATTAACTATTTCATTTATTACAGATATACTCTGCCTCCTACGACTGATTTGTTCATCATCGTCTCGACTTTGACTCACCTTAGTGTATGATTTGGGGAGAAAAGTCACATTCTCCTTAGCATTGACTTCAATCCCTTCTTGCTCGGATGGACTACGGTGAGTACCAAGTATTTCTGGGGAAAATACTGAATGTTAATCGTAGCAATACTTTGAGCCTTTGTTGCTGCCTATTAAAGTCCTTCCTACCTGCCATCGGTAGAGTACGGATATTCACGAATGTTTAATAGTTATAAAGTATTTCTCTGTCCTTACAGGTGTTTCGCAACTCTACTGAAGGTTGTTCATGGGTTTATTGTACATAGTAGTAAGCTACTATTCGTTATTTCTGGATAAGTCAATATAAAATTGTAAGAATCTCCTTTAATGCAAACCTACACGGATATAGTATTATTTCATGATAGGATTATCCAACCTTGATATGGTCGTCATACTTGGTTTTTCTTGTCTTGACCTAATTACAGTAAGGTAACAGTTTGCATATTCCTATGTATAAGTGCTTCTTGCCATATTATTCTTACCTATATAATTAAAGTTAATTCTTAGGCTTCACCACTAACGTGCAATTTTCTTTTATTTCCCAGGAAGGTATGGAGGAGAAGCTGATTATTGAAGAGGAAGAGTCCTGTGTCATGCACTGGACACATTTGCAATAAATAATAAATTTAAACATTTCAAAGGTGTATAAATTGACTTCCCTTCACTATTTTAAGTACCTTATAAGGTGACTTCACAGTTTTTTCACCTCGCATGCCAAACATGGGGCAACGACGAAGGAAGTTGGATTTTCGTTATGCAGAATCCCATTAGTTGGTGAAGGTAGTCGTTATTCATTGCGAGAACTGTAATTTATTTCTTTTCAGATTCATTATATTAATATTTTTTCCTCTCTACGATTATTACATTAATATTTTTTCCTTCCTACGATTATTACATTAATATTTTTTTCTTTTCTACGATTATTACATTAATATTTTTTTCTTTTCTACGATTATTACATTAATATTTTTTCCTTTCTAGGATTATTACATTAATATTTTTTTCCTTTCTAGGATTTTTACATTAATATTTTTTTCTTTCCAGGATCATTACATTAATATCTTTTCTTCTCTAGGATCATTACATTAATATTTTTTCCTTTCTAGTATCATTATTTCTTGTATAATTTAACAATGTCTGGTTTATCTGTGCTTATTGGACAAAGGAAAGTCATCCGCAAAAAGGTGACTGAATATTTTAACAGGTCCTCCACATTCATTTCTCTTAGCCAGGAAGAAAAATTATCTATCAAAGGTATTCTGGTAAATCATAAGAATAAGTTAACTGACTTGGACACTGAGATTTTGAATAAGAAATTTCCAGGGGATTCTGATAGTACAAATTTAGAGATTGAATTATCATTATGTCAGGATTATATAGATAAGATTGAAACCTGTTTACCTCTCCTAGATATTTCCACGAGTATCCTTAGCTCTATTAATGTTACCGATGTAACCAGAAATTTACTGAAACAACTTGTAGCACCTCTTCCAAAGTTTCGTAGTGTAGAAGGTGAAGATTTTTTGAAGTTCATCACAGAATTTGAGGGAACTACTAAAGCTTTTAACTATCCCGATAGGGATTTGCTTTCATTACTTAAACAACAAGTTGAAGGTAGAGGAAAGGTTTTGATAGGTTCCTTAGAAGCAGACAAGCAGCATCACGCTGATGCCAAAGAATTGCTCATTTCAGCATTTGCATCAACCGATATTCGGGAGAATTAAGCCAGTAAGAAAATTACTACTTTACATTTGAAAGATGGTGAAGACCCCTTTCTCTTTATTTCCGAACTCAGATCGGTATGTGAATCAGTGGAGACATTGAATATAAGCGTTGATGAGTTCATTAGGTATTTTGCTTAGTATGGGCTGAATGATAGTTTCCAGCGCCATTTAATTCAGATTACAGACAAGACTCATCCTGCCCTGAATGATAACAAGACAAACTTTTTTACAGCATGTGAGAGATACGAGAACGACAAAAAGGTCGCTAAAGGTACAAAAGAGTAAAATTTCGCAGAATGTACGGAAGTATAAGGACTTTTTTCGGCAAGAAAAGGCGGTAAATTTAGCTGTAGAGGCAGTAAAGAGTGATTCTGATTCCAGGTCTTCACCCAGCTGGTCTTTGTCTTCAAGTTGGTAACGCTATTAATTCTCATTTTACTTATGAATGTTCAAAGTTCCCTTCCCCTACCGATAAGGTGCAAATTTTAAAATCTAAACACGGTTGTGTTAAGTGTGGTCAGTTTAGCCATGAATCTAGCAACTGTCATTTCAGATTTAGAAGACGTTGTTTTAATTGCCGTGGTTGGCATATGAGTTATCTTTGCGAGTCTGAGCCCTCTACAGGCAGCAGATCTAAACAATCTGATAAAGTTAATTTTGAAACTCCACAAAAAGTAAACAGCGGTGTTGCCGGTTTTTTGCACTCATATAGAAACTCGGTGTTACCCACGTTTTCTTTCAGTATTGGGAGCGACATTTACAGAGGTCTAGGGGACAGTGGCTCACAAAGCATCTTCATCACTAGTAGGTTAGCTGAAGAGAAAAACCTTAAAACTATCAATTTGAATGTTAAACTTACGGTGAGTGGATTTAATGGGAATAAAGAATATTATACTAAAATTGTAGAAGTGCCTGTGAAAATAGGTAGTTTGTCCTTTATAATTTTTGGCTTAGTTGTAACTGATATTAGTATTGCTTTAAAATTGCCTTTGCTTAGTAAAATAATTGAAAGTTTTCAAAACCAGGGTATGAGGTTTGCTGATAAGTTGTTAAATAAACACACTCGCACTATTGATAATGTTAACCTTTTGTTATGTACAGACTTTTTATATTGTTTAGCAGGTACCGACGTAATTTTTGGTGACTTTGATCCTTTGTTTTACATAGATTTTCATGCTTGCATTTTATTGCAGGGTAATGTCGATTTGATGTTGAACAACGTAACATGCACAAATGTAAACCCAGGAGTTTTGAATTCTGTACCTGACGGTAATGTTCATTCAGTTTCTACAGTACATGTTTGTAGTAGCTCGTTGTTATTAAACACGAGAATAGATTTTCTGTCTGATGGTGACCAGGACAATGGTTTTGAAGTAGACTGTTCCTTTTCAGTTATCAATGATAAAGGTAAACTAATGGAAAGGCAATTGCAGCAGGCCACTGAACAAATTTTGGAGTCTGAATGCGTTAATTTTTTGAAATATGATCAAAATGTGTATAATGATAAGTGTCGAGCTTAATAATCAGCTGGTTGATTTTTCAATTAAAACCATACATCAGAGGGAGTCTGATGGACGAATTATGGTTCCTTATTATGGAATAGCAAAGTCTTCCCTTTGTTGTCTAAAAGTTAAAGACTGTCTAAACTAATACTAAAGTCTAATTTTAGAAAACTTAAACAGAGCGGTGGTCTTCTACAACTCGTTGATCAGACCATAAGGGAACAGATTAACGCAGGAATTATTGAACCCATACATGATCTTGATGTTTTTAAAGCAAAGAATCCTTAATATTCCTTTCTGCCTCACATGCCCATATTTAAACCTGACAAAGACACCACAAAGTGTAGGGAGGTCTTTTTATCGAATCTTAAAGACTCGGTAGACGGTAGTTCTTTGTCTCATAATCAGTGTATGTATTCTGGACCTGCATTAAACCAAAAGCTATCTTCGTCATTTTTTAATCTGAAATTTGACAGGAAATTACTTATTTTTGATCTTAAGAAAGCTTTCAACATGTTGGCTTTGACTGAAAATTACCAGGCTAAACTTTGATTTTTTTTGGTTCAAGAATGTCGGCAAAGGTGATTTTTCATTAGTAGCTTTCAAGAATTTGAGATTACCCTTTGGTCTTCGATGCAGTCCTATTTTACTAATGATGGCTCTTTATCACATTTTGATTTTGCAGCACTCTGAAGATCCTCGCATATCAGGCTTAAAAAGGTCCATTTATTCGCTTATTTACATGGATAATGGGGCTATTACTGTTGATACTTCAGAGGAGTTTAAATAGTCCTACCAACAGCTTCCTCGTATTTTTAATGCTTATAGGTTTTATATTTTAACAGGTTGTTACTAATGATATAGCCTTACAGACGGAAATAGACGGAGAGACCGAAGAAGTTACCCCCAGCACCAGTAAATTGTTTGGACTAACATGGGACAGGATTTCTGATGAAATTTTTACTAACCCTATATGCCCTGATTCAAGTGCCAAAACTAAGAGGTCAATTTTACAAACTATTGCTTCTAAGTTTGATATTTTTTGCTTTAATATGCCCCTGTTTAATCGCTGCAGATTATTTATGCATAAGCTACAGTGCCAGAAAAAATTAAGCTGGGATAGAGTCTTGGCTGCAAATTTGCAGCGAGAATGGAACAGCATTTGCAAACAGATATTGCTCCTCCTATAAGAGTTCAACGATCTGTAGGTTCTAGAGATGGTAAGTATAACATTGATGTGTTTTCAGATGCAAGTAGAGATATTTACGGTTATTATTTATTTGCAGCATATTGATACAGGCTATCTAAGTTTTATTCATGCCAAGAACAGACTGGTTGATAAACAGTTAAAGAATAAATCGATACCTGCCCTTGAACTAAATGCCGTTCACTTAAGTGGTGAGTGTGCTCTGGATATTTACAAAGATTTATCTGGCCCGTCGTGCATAAGACCCATAGAAATTGAGAATATAATGGCCTATACAGATTCTCTTTGTAGGTTAAAATGGTTAAATTCTGCGACTTTGAAGCAGCATAGATTAAATAAACATTCTCCCTTTGTTTTGAACAGAATTAATAATTTACAGATTGTGTAAAATTTATCCTGTCAAGTTTAGTTTAATTTCTGGTAAGACTAACCCTGCAAACTTAATTACTAGATGTGTATCATATAATCAGGTCCTTAAGTCATGTATTTTTACAGGCCCAGCTTGACCAAAGTCCCTGAGTTGTCGATTACTATCCCAGCATTTGAGGTCACCACGGAGATTCATTCGTCTCCCTTAATTTGTGCTACTAAAAATTTAAAACCACCTTATTGATTTGGAAAGTTATTCTTGTTTAAGGAGACTGCTACTAGTTCATCGTAGAGTATTTTTGGCCTTACGCAAATGGAAATTAAAGGCAGGAATTCCTTGTTCTCCAGTTACTAACTAGTTTGCCTCCTCTCTGAGTCATTTGTTACACGTTGAACAATGTAAGTATTTCCCTGAGGTATATTCTTATTTTCAAACTGGTATGAATTCCAAGAAAGAGATTCCTCCGATCATAACACAATTAAATCTATTTATGGATGAACAGGGTATTTTAAGAGTGAAAAGTAAGTTCAGGAAGTGGAATTATAATATTAACGTCAAATTTCCAGTGCTATTACATCCAGACAGTCATTTAACTAAGTTGATTATTTGGGACGCACATGTAAAATTGTTACATTCAGTGTTAACTGAGCTTAGAAGGTATTACTATATTACTAAACATTTTTCACATTGTCAAAAAAGCTCTCAAGCAATGCGTTCATTGTCAAAGATTTAATAATCGTACCATAAAATCAAATAAAAATTCCTATAGAGACTTCCGATCAGATCCTCCTACAGTTCCCTTTGCAAATGTTTTTGTTAACTATTTAGGACCTCTCAACGTATAAAATGAAAAGGTGACACAGAAAATATGGTTATTGTGCATAACTTGTACATGGTCAAGGGCCATTAATCTAAAGGTCTGCAGAAGTTTGAATGTATCAGATTTTCTTAGAGCTTTCCAATTACATTGTTTTGAATATGGCATACCCCAGTTGTGTATCAGTGATTTAGGAACGCAGTTGGTAGCAGGTGCTAATATTATAAGCTCTTTCATTAATGACTCTCAGACTAGATTGTATTTTGAAGAAAACTGTGCGAAACCTTTATACTTTCAGCAATATTTTAAGGGTTGCAGTCTGCTGGGTTCTTTGGTCGAAGTATGTGTTAAGATGGTAAAACGAATAATCTTTGGAGCTATCAAGAACAATATACTTTCATTTTATGACTTCGAATTTCTTGTGTGTAATATCATACATCTCGTTAACAGACGACTGATAGCATTTAAAGAGGCTTTAAGAGATGACTACATTGATTATGTACAAGAGCCTATAACACCTGAACAGCTTATCAGAGGATAGGAGTTGACTTCACTAAATTTGATTCCTGAGGTACAGCCTTTTCCAGAGGATCCAGATTTTCATCCTGCCAATTGTCATGTTTCAGATATTTCTAATAACTATATAAATTTATGTAAAGTCCGAGATGCATTGTAATACCTACCATAGTGAATTTTTAAGTACTCTTATTCATCAAGCTGTTGATAAAAAATGTAGATATCACCCCATCTCGCACGAACTGACAAAAGTATGAGATATCGTACTAATAAAGGAAGAATATACTAAAAGAAGTAATTACCCATTAGGAATAATTTTGAAGATTTTTTTTAATGATCTGGGTGAGGTTACCCATGCTTTGGTAAAAAAGGGAAAAACTGGTCAGACCACCAAGATTCATGTTTCTAACGTTATCCCCGTGTTAGAGAACAGCCATTTTTGTCCTGACAGTCTTTCCCCTGAAAATATTTTTTTAGGTAAATCCTCACGTCCCTGCAGGAAAGCTGCAGAAATCAGTGAGGCAGGGACAAGACAAATGCTTCACTTTTTCATTTTTTGTTTTTAATTTTAAATTTTACTGTATGTCCATGCATATTTTGTATATCTATTATTGGATGAAAATTTTTTCTTTGGAAAAAGTTTCCATCTTCTCCCCAGGACTATACAGAACAAATAAATTTTTAATGTACTTGCCTACAGCGGCAGAAAGGATTCGTAAATATGGACTTTCAGTATAACCAAAATAAGAAAAATATACTTGGTACCGCTTACAGTCCTTCTTTCTGCCATAGTTATGATTGGCAAATTGTTGAATCCTCCTCTTTTTGTTGTTTACGAGGAAACTTCGAGACTGGTAAATGCGTGAGAAGTGAGTACTAGCAGTCGAGGCAGTTCTGCCAGTCCAGTCAGTCCGGGCGGTCCTTGGTAGGACCCACCACATACCCGTATGCCATTGAACCCGTCTTCCTTCGTCAGTGTGAGCCTGTCCTCCTGGAGGCTGTCTTGGGCGAGGCTCTGATAATGTTATTAAGAATCAAGGGTACCTCAAGAGGCATTTGTGAAGTATTCCCTTGGTTCCATAATTTGGACGGCGTAATTGGTGGTCACCTGGATGTACTCTGCCTCATCTCGACTGATTTGTTCTTCATCGTCTCAACTTTGACTCACCTTAGTGGATGATTTGTGGAGAAAAGTCACTTTCTCCTAATCATTGACTTCAATCCCTTCTTGCTCGGATGGACTATGGTGAGTACCAAGTATTTTTGGGGAAAATACTGAATGGTAATCGTAGCAATCTTTTGAGCCTTGGTCGCTGCCTATTAAAGTCCTTCCTACCTGCCATCGGTAAAGTACGAATATTCACAAATGTTTAATAGTTATAAAGGATTTCTCTTGTTCGTACAGTGGTTTCGCAACTCTACTGAAGCTTGTTCATGGGTTTATTGTACATAGTGGTAAGCTACTATTCGTTATTTCTGGATAAGTCAATATAAAATTGTAAGAATCTCCTTTAATGTAAACTCACACGGATATTGTATTATTTCATGATAGGATTATCCAGCCTTGATATTGTTGTCATACTTGGTTTTTCTTGTCTTGACCTAATTACACAAGGTAACAGTTTGCATATTCCTATGTATAAGTGCTTCTTATCATATTATTCTTACCTATATAATTAAAGTTAATTCTTAAGCTTCACCGTTAACGTCCATTTTTTTATTTCCCAGGAAGGTATGGAGGAGAAGCTGATTATTGAAGAAGAAGAGCCCTGTGTCGTGCACTTGACACATTTGCAATAAATAATAAATTCAAAAATTTCAAAGGTGTAGGAATTGACTTCCCTTCACTATTTTAAGTACCTTATAAGGTGAATTCACAGTTTTTCAGCTCACATGCCAAACCAAGAATTAGTTAGACATATAAATTTACTTATTTTTTCCAAATGTTTATCTAAAAATAACCCTTACATACCAAAACCTTTAGGAGATTTTGCAGTGGTTTCTCATATCAGTTGTATGGCTAATTTTACAGTCACGCGTTAAAGGTCACTTACATTTATGTTTCTTAGTAAGTTTATATGCTGTTTTCAAATCGCTTTTACTTCCCTCTATAAGTTCTCTTACCGAACCGCTATGGACAAAATCACCGTCACGTAACTGAAAGCCACAGTCAAGGAAATTGTTTCTTATGAGTTTCATGAGATGTGGAGCATCATCACAGACAAAAATTTCACAATCGGGAGATGCTGGATTTTCAATCATTGAATTTTCCATACTTATACCTGAAGATTTCCACAACCTAACGTTTGTAGGACCCAGGTCGTTAACAAGAGCCACTACTGGAAAACCTGCTAACTCAATCTCAGTGATAATATAAAAAAAGGAGTGGCTTTGTCATATCTGCATTTAAATCGTAATAAGTGATTTGGTTTCATGAACTCACAAGACCTCTTATCACAGCACATTGGACTTTACTTTGTGGAGCATAAAGAGTATCTGAACCTTCATCATAACTCTACTCTTCGGCCACATTGGTCAAATGTTGAAATACAAATGCGCCCAGTAACACTCATCAATTCTCATTTGTGCTTTAATAACCTAATAACAGGCTTTATAAATCATAGTCCTTTATTCAATCTACTAACCCTTAAAAATTTATAGGTTTTTGGGTTCGGTTAATGAAATAAGTAGGTTCTTCTTCGGACTTGTGAATTTCTGTCGTAGGTATATTAATAATCTGTCAACTATTGAAGAACCTTGAAGAAGGTTAATTTGAAAAAAAATGTAATTTGGAGGTGGGGACATGGACAAGAACATTCATTTCTTGAATTGAAAAAGTTGCTTACTTTAGCCGGAAATACTGATTATTTTACTCATGTATTACATGCTCAGGTGACCATAGACGCTATTCCTGTGGAACTAGAAGCTGTAATAGCTTAATAGCTCAGAAGGAAAGTGATGGATACCTTAAACCTGTAATTCATGCTAGTAGTTCATTGACAAACTTAAATTACCGTTACTCTCCTATAGAGAAAAAGGCTCTTGCTGTTGATTGGGCCTGTGAGAGTTTTAGGGTATATATGTTGGGTATTCATTTTGAATTGATAAGCGATAATAATCTCCTTGAAGTAATTTACTCTCCAATGTGAAAACCTCCTTTATGTATTGAAAGGTGAGCCCTGAAACTGCAACCTTTGGATTTTAAAGTGAAGTGTAAACCTGGAAATACTAATGTAGCTGATGCACTGTTTAGATTACATTAACCAGATACTCATAAAGTTAGAGTGGCAGATGAATATGATTATTTCATTGCAAAGCGTGCAACACATATGGCTTCAACTACTATGAAAATTGGACAATGATTTGGTGTTGATGATGAATTATGTTTACTTAGAAAAGCCGTTAGACCTGTTAATTGGGATAAGCATGTGAAAGATGAATTTTCTACTATTGGTTGTTTACTATTAGGGGACAAAGTATAGTAATATCTTAATGTTTGAGAAAACAGGTTCTTGACATGGCTCATGAGGGACACCAGGGTATAATAAAATGTCAGAGTAGACCAAGGCAAAAGGTGTGGTGGCCTGGTATTGTCACCGAGGTAGAAAAGTATGTCAAAAATTGTAAAGCATATTTGTTATGGGTAGTTGTATTAGGCCAAAATTCTTGAACCGGATTCCTTTACCAGACAAACCATGATGACATATTGGTGTAGATATATGTGGTCCTTGAGATTATTCCAGATGGTTTGAAGTAGGAATATTGTGTCCTACTAGTACTACTATTGTAATAAAATGTCTCGATATCTGTTTTACGTATCATGGTTTAAAGGAGCTCATTGTGACTGAGAATGGTATACTGTTTATTTCTTGTGAATTTAAGAGCTTTTTTTTTAATGTAAATAGCATATTTCATAGGAAGGTGACACCATATTCTCCAGAGACCAAATCGATCCATTATGAAAGCTATTAAAACAATAAAAACCAAAGGTAAAGAATGAAGGAAAGAATTGAATATAATTTAAATGCTGTCCAATCTACTCAACATACCGTAACTAATGTTAGTATTGCTGAACTTATGTATGGTAGAAAAATTAGGACAAACTTACCTGAGATTTCTTCCGAATATACTAGAAATGATGATGAAATTAGAATTAGAGACAAAAGATGTAAAGAAAAGGGGAAAGAGTAATATAATATGAAATTTCAAGTTGAAGAGGGACCAGTGTGTAAAGGTGACAGTAGTTTTCCAACAAAATAGGGAAAATAACTTCTCATAAAATTAGTGTGCTATTGTATTCAGCCACGGCGGAGAGATGTCGACGTTGATGGGCGGACCAGGCGTCAGACTGTCGAGTGAAGGCGTGCACCCGAGGCATGTGGTCTGTGGGAATGACGAAGGGCGTACCTTCTAAGAAATGGCGAAAGTGACGGACTGCCAAGTGCACCACCAGCAATTCGCAATTGAAGGTAGAATAACCCGATTCTGCCTTGGACAGTTTTCTGCTGAAGAGGGCGGGGCAAGCCATTGACCACCTGTTCGATTACTGCATCAATAGCAACGTCGCTGGCATCGGTGGAGAGAAGGAGAGAGGTATGTTGGATGGGAAAAGTGAGAGCAGCAGCAGTTGATAGAGCATTCTTTGCGTTGCAGAAGACCACTTCTTGAAGGGGACGCCACTTCAGGTCTTTTGGCTTGCCCATGAGGGAGGTGTAGAGGGCAGCAAGATTGGCGGCAATGGCTGGCAGAAAACGGTGATAATAGTTGATCATGCCTAAGAATTCCTGTAATGCTTTGATGGTCGAGGGCATGGGGAAGTTCTGAACGGCTGCTACATTCTCAGGGAGGGGATGGATTCCTTCAGGAGTAATGCGGTGCCCTAAGAGTGACACTTTGTCGGTGCCAAAGATACACTTGTCGTACCGGACAACTAGGCCATTCTGTTGCAGGCGGTCGGGCACGATGCACAGGTGACGGAGGTGTTCCTCTTTTGAGGAAGAGAACACAAGTATGTCGTTCATGCAATGTACACAGAAGGGTGACGAACATGAGCTGGAGGCCTTTTGGCAAAGTTCCATTTCTTCCATTTTGGCGAACATATGTTTGACGGATGCCAATTGATCCGGTGATAGACGTCTGAATTTTACAAAGACTTGGGGTTCTATCATCTTGATATGGCGATATATACCGTGCTTGGTAGGAGCCGTGGGCCTTTGGCAAAGTTCTGGACAGAAAACTTTCAGGTACGATGTGAGGAGGTAGGCATAGGCATCCTTGGGTGCCCTGATGTGGAGAGTGAGGTTGGAAGGGGAGGGTTGGAGAGGTGTCGATAAATACGAGTCTGCGTGGACCAATCGTCGGTGGGCGACATCGACCCGAAGTTGGATATGAGAGAGGAAATCCGCACCGAGGATTGGCAGTGTGACGTCAGCAACGAGAAATTTCCCTTTAAATTTACTGCTTTCGAACAATAATGTGAGGTTCTCGTAACTTTAGATGGGTATCGCAGATCCGTTAGCAGTTACCAGGCTGACGTTGGCAGACTTAGACTGACTATGTCGTGTCCTGAAGAGTTCCCTTGGCAAAAGAGAACGACAAGCACCAGTGTCTACCAAAAATCGCATGCCCGTTCCTGTATAATGTAAAGAGAAAAGATTAGAAACACGTGAGGCCACCGCCACGAGTGATGGCCTACTTACACGTTTTTTGGCCTCTGACAACCCTTGGCACATTTCTTTGCGGCAGCCTCAAATCTGGAGTGATTGTAGCAAAACTGTGGCCGATGGGCATCAGTAAGTGGTTATGGAAGTCGTTGCTTGGGGCACAAGCGAGTAGTGGGTTATGGGTGGCTTTATCCCCGCTCCGGCACGTCATGGGGTAAGCGTGTATGTCCTACGGCGTTCACGGCAGCTTCGGTTGACGTTGAATAGGCGTCCTCTTTTTCAGGAGTGGAGGCGTTGATGGAGGTCTTGAAGGTCGTGAAGTGGCTGTCTATAAGGGCGCCGTCTTTGGTCATCAAGTCCTTTAAGGTAAACAATACGACATCGGGTATGGCAGCGCGTATAGGTCCGGGTAAACGGCGTATCCAAAGGGCACGAAGAAGGTTTACATCATGAGGAGAGCCGTCTGTGGCAGGTTGCAGGCGAGCGATACTGGTCATTTCCCTGAGGGCAAGCGAAGCCTTTTGGTCCCCCAACGGTTGTTGAGAGAGCTGAAAAAGCTTTGCTATACGGGTGGCTGGCAACAGCGAGTACTCCTGCAGAAGGTATGTTTTGAGGGCGTTATACGCTATTAAGGTGTCTCCTTGTTCACCAAGCCAGTCAGAGATTTCCGGGAAGGTGTCCTCGGGTATCACCGTGAGAACATAATCTGCTTTGGTGGTTGAGCGACTTATGCCCTTGATGCGGATTTGGACTTCTGCGTGCTGAAATCAAGCATACGCCTCTCTGCTGGCGAAGGATGAAAGTTTGAATGGGGCGGCGCCCTACTTCCGTGGAGTCCGCCATTGTACCAGTGTGTTGGTGTGGGGAGGAGCGAGTCACTCCAGGGTCACCAGTGTGACGGGCCAAGAGTAGGTTGTGACTCAAAAGTCGAGATGAAAGCAACTGAGTAACTTTATTACAAAACATTGAGTTTATATACAAACCAAGTCCCGACAAGAAGGTCACAAAATACAACAGGCTATTTCGTGGTCCAACCGGCAGCCGGTTCTGTTAACAGTTAACAAAAAGAAAAACAGACAAGTTGATGCAAGTTGCTGCTAGTGCGAGGGGAGAGCGAAGATACAAAGGATAATGTATACAAAAAAGAGAAATGTCGTTACTATGTACGATCGTGTGACACTCGGGTGGTACAGAACTTTATAAAGTGCTTAAGAAAAAAAGGTAATGATGTGTACGGTGAGATCACTAAAGGAAAACCGAAGAATAATATGACTAACATGAAAAACTGAATTTAAAAAATGAAAAGGAGAAACTTAAATCATGGAATGATTGAAATATAAGGAACCCTGTAAGAACGCTGATCTTTACCGTAGTAACAATGATGATGAGGTGAATTTAGATAGAAAACAAACAATTAAGTGTAAGTTTAAAACGTGATGATGATACTGTATCAGGTAACCCCAAAACAGGCAACATTAACGTTTAAAAGTCTACCAGAGTAAGAAACAGACCAAGTTATTACAATGAATATGTGAGATAATGCGATATGTTAAGATTCTTTTTTTATTTTCAATTATTATTTGTAAAAAAAAATTATATTTGCAGTTTTTTATTACATGTACAACGTGCAGTGATTTGATATATGAGTTTTATTTCGATTTTTATAGATGAAATATACAAACATATTCTTGTTATAGAATGTCCTACGAACTACAGTACCTTATTAGGTTCATTTAGTTTTAGGTAATGGAATTATTCAGATGTAGTCATTGATTTCTAATACGAAGTGTAATGATAATTTTTTTTTTATTCAAATGAATGTTTGAGTTTAGGAGTTAATAATTGTTATATGGAAATGCTGGGGAAAATACAGTGTTTAAAATTATTTACTACACTTTTATGTTAAAAAGGAGATGCATGTAATGTCTGTGTTGAAAATCTTTAAGTTCCAGTTGTTTTATATCACTTGTGTCCCTCAGTATCCTTTACATTCGTTAACATTCTATGCATTACCGGGGATGTATGAGTTTTATGTTCAGTTTTCTGACGAGAGTGGCTGAGCGGTGCAACGAATATTGAGTTTGATACAGAATCCTGATGGTAGCCGCTGAGACAGAACAATTGAGATAATGTTTGTCTATTATATTTTTTTTTTTAATCTTTAGGAATTTTAAGTACATCTTTAGCTCCAAACAGTTTTATGGGGCTCACTAAAAACAAAAACATACCACACATACACATACACACACACACACACACACACACATATATATATATATATATATATATATATATATATATATATATATATATATATATATATATATATATATATATATATATATATATATATATATTTATATAAATACACACACACACACACACATATATATATATATATATATATATATATATATATATATATATATATATATATATATATATATATATATATATATATATATATATATATATATATATATATATATATATACGAAAGGGGCAAGACTGAAAACTAATAAATAAAATACTGTATGGTCTCAAGGTGCTGCACAAGTTTTGAAATATATGCAGGGTCTACACGCAAAAGATAATAATAGGTTGTAGATATGAATAAATATAACAATAACTGCTATGAACGAATGAAAAAGTGGTGGTAGTCCTTGCCTACTAATGAGGAGTCTGGTGATGAGGCTTATCTTGTGCTAGGCCTAGGGCCTCCGTGCAAATACCAATGATAGTAGTGACAAGCATACTTCCTAGTAGATTGCCAGTTTTCAAATTCACTTGTTTCGTGGTTGAAGAGGTGCATTCACATAATATGTACTATCAAGCATGGAATCCCTCTTAACAAATCAAATTCCAGAAATTCTCCTGCTTTTCATTTTCCTTTGCAATCAACATTGAGGCATACTTTAAATTACACAACTCAAGCTGAAGTTCTGGTACCTGTGCCTTACATTAAGCTTCATTATGGTGTTAAATAAAAGATGAATGGGCTTCAGCTTCTCAGTCTCTAAATCTGTTTCCAAATTCAAGAGATAAGCTTTATATATATATATATATATATATATATATATATATATATATATATATATATATATATATATATATATATATATATATATATATATATATATATATATATATATATATATATATATATATATATATATACATGACAATTCCGACTATACTTATTTTTTGTCATGACTAACTGCATGGTGAAAAGTGTGCAAGATCAGTGAATAGCAATAGTTTCTTGTGGAAAGCTTCAATGTACCCAACCAGTTAAAAAATATTGTGTTGTTGCCTTGTAAGCTCAGATTAAATACATTCAAGTTAATGGTTATGTGTGTGAGAAATGCTAGAGTGCAAATAAAGTTTACCTCGTAGCTGAGTTCTTCATTCTGAAGAAAGGAAAGAATATCTTTCTGAAGAGCAAAAAAAAACTCTAGACCATATTTCCAGCACTAAATTCTGCATTCACTTATTTAAGGAAATATATAAATTGCCTGTGTCGTTGTGACTTATTACCAACTTTGTTTAAATTCACTAATCCTACCCAAAATCTACATGACATCTCTCATCTGTAATAACCTTGCCACATAATGTTTCCTGGTGGTAGTGCAGTGCACTATGATGCAATCTACTATATTCTCCTCCAGTAAAACAAGTACTATTGATTTCTGGCAAAAAAAAAAAAAATAGTTTTTTTCTTTAATATCCCCCATGCTAATAACTGATCAGAATGGTACTTTGACACAAACTTTATAGACTTTCCCCTAATTTTTGATACTATTATGCATTTCAAAATCTCGTAAATTAAGGGGTTTGTACTTGTCCTAATAAAGCTTAAGCCAGGTGAATTGGGTAGATAGGTAAAGCCATTCGAATACCTACGCTCCACCGTCCCTCCCCTCTCCATTCATCTCTTTCTTGACCCTCCTCATATCCCTTCAGTAACCCTAATTCCTAGTTTCTCTGGTGTCACTTATTCTACCTTTTCTGTATTCTGCTATATTTGTTAAAAAATTATAGAATTGATATGTTGGATTCTTGTTATAATTCTTATCAACAGCAATCCAACATATCCATTCTATCAGTTATTGATAGGTATAACAGGTTACAGAAATGGTAGAGTAAGCAACAAAGGAGACACTAGAAATTGGGGTTACTGGAGGGTGGTTTAAACAGAGGGAGGAAAGGAGAGGGGATGGAAGGGAGAGTGTAGGTATTCGAATGGCTTTACTTACCTACCCGATTCACTTAGCTTGAGCTTTTTAGGACAATAGTAAACACCTCAATTAACGAGATTTGAAAATGCATTATAGCATAAAAATTAGGGGGAGGTATATAGAGTGCTGTGTCAAAGCATCGTTCTGATCAAGTAATTAGTATGTGAGATATTAAAAAAAAAAAAACTCTTTTTTTTGCCAAAAATTAACAGTAGTTCTACAGTACTGGCTGTTAAGGATCGTGTACTATTTGTTATAATGTAAAAGCATTTTCCAAATTCTCCATATCTGTTAACCTGGATCAATTGCAGAATAAATATCTGAGCCTCTTGTACCACCATTCAAAATTTCATGTTAATCATATCTTAGTGTACCACAAAATCCTCTTCTACAATATGGGTAAATACGAGTAACTGACTGGCGTCAATTATTATACTATCATTTAAAGCAAAGGAAAAGTATTTGCAATGCTTCATTTTATATATCAGTTTTCAAGAAACATGCTTAAGATCAGTTACTCTCCTCGCAAGTTTGGTGGGAAAATGACACACTAAAATTTCCTGACTAGTTTTAGACGGAAATAGTAAATTACACCGCTAACTGGGGATATTTTGATAAACAACTGCTTTGATGCTAGTACCAATTGAGAGAGAGAGAGAGAGAGAGAGAGAGAGAGAGAGAGAGAGAGAGAGAGAGAGAGAGAGAGAGAGAGAGAGAGAGAGAGAGAGATCAATAAAGCTGTAACTAGATAATAAATTTCCGTGTTTCATATATAGACACAGAAACCCAGTGATTTTTGTGCACAAAGTAAATTTTGTAGTACAAGTGATCGCGGGTGGCAAGCAATCAACAAACGGGCCAGTAGTTGGACCACCCTGTTTTATATGATGTTTTGCGGTGACCTTTCCTCGAGGTAAACAGATGGCAGTGAATTGGTCCGAAGCGAATTGATGGCGGTGAACTCTCCTGTAATAGGATTATAATTTTAACCACTCGAAAAATTTACAACTGAAAATATATGGTTCAAGTGTTAGGAGACATTTATTTGCCACTCCTAATTATATTAGTTGATATTAAAACATTATGGATCACAATTTCACACTAGAGATGAAACTCCCTTCTAACTATATCTACCTCACAAGAATCCTCTGTATCCCTGGAGAAATGAAATGTAGCTGATATGTCGAGCCTGTTCTGTAAAGGAATCTGAGTTGGTGAATTTCTATTATTTCCTTTTAGAGTATGGGAATACTTGGGTCTAATTGAACATTTAAGAGTAATTGCAACGGTGCTTGAGTACAAATGTTTTGAGTTATTTGATGAACTGGAGGTAAATTGGTCATTATTTAGTAGGTTAGAACCTGCGGAAGTATGGGCAGTATTAGAACCAGAAGGCAAATCACGCAGATTGGACAAAATGCTCGAATAAATCGATCCTTGGACATTATTGATACGTATAAGCTTTTTCCTTGGGGTGCCAATGGTTAAGTGTTTAATTTTTGCAGTTTTAATAATTGTTTGTTCCAGTTTACATTTAGGATACTGTCGTGAATTAGGTGAGTGAGCTCCATCATAAGGAAAACTAAATCTATCTTCAAAATAACCCACAGTGAAGTCATGGAAATTGGAACATATGAAATATCTTTGTCCATTAACGCATTTAATATTAATTTGTTCAAATCATTGGATAAGATGGGGATGTAATCTTTTAACATAAATGTTTCAATGGAGAATCTTTATATAGATAAGGCAAGGTAAACACTACCAAGCATTATAGCTTTGTAAACATTGGGAGGACACCTCTTCAGTATGGCCCCCTCTGAGAATTCATGCAAATCTTTACAATTAATTATTAGTCGGATAGGGAGATATCCTTTCAACTTTATTAGATGAAAATGATGTAGATTGTAATAAGCAGCACTTACCCTGTTTTATGGCCAGCATTTGCTGCAAACCATGACCATATATTTTTAAATCACCTTGTAGGAAGGTACTCAATTTTTTTCAGGCACTCATAGCCCCTGATCATGTTGTCATTCCCTTCCCTGTAGGAACCGATATGCCAGACTGACTAGGGAACCATTTTTGGTGTAATTTTTCTCCTCACCTTGGAGATCAGTGTCCTTCGGCACAAAGTTAAATTATGAGTTAGATATATGTGAGAGGTTGGTTAGCTTTACATAGCTATAAAGTACTTGTACTTCTTTATTCCCAATTTTAAGGAAGGCAAATTTAGTCATCGAAGAATCAGCAAATGTCATATAGCATTGATGGTTAACCTATGTTATTTTAGATTTTTAATTTAATTTTTTAATTTTTCCGAAAATTTCCAAAAAGTTATACAATATTTCCCAATTCATATAGCAGGAAATACCTACGCAATATAGAACACTCATATCTTCATTTTACACCCTTTTACTTGTAGCCTCTTGGGCTCCTGCAGAAGAGTGAACAATATGTTTCAGCACAAAAACACTGTACAAAGGAGTATTGTTGGAGGAATAATTTTTTTTTATTGCCGAGATTGTCAACATAATTTTCCATATCAAAACGAGCAGATGTCAACAGTAACTGAGATTCCTTATGTGATCCAGGATACGGTGAACATTAAGTTTACACATTATTTTCATTTGAGGGCCGGGTTGGCAGAGGATATACTGATAAAAATAAAAAAACGGAAATATAAGCATAATAGAAAGACTATATTAGGAGAAAGTATAAATTAAGTATAATAATGGGTGGATAAGAAATAAAGAGATTAGACAAGTTTAAGTACCAGGGATTCATAAACCCTGCTGGCGGAAGTATGGAAGAAGTAAAGCACCATAAAAAAATGGGCTGGAACAGCAGGAGAGTTGCCTCTAAAGTACTTTGTGAAAAGTGATTATCACTAACATTTGAAGGAAAAATCTACAAGAGGTTGTAAGAGAAGCAATGTTCTATGGTATAGACAGCAAAACTAAGACAAAATGTTGAG
>NC_090745.1:38718748-38753748 GCF_036898095.1 Palaemon carinicauda
ATAATTAAGATCTACAAACGGAAAGATCGCTCAATATTAAACAACTATTGAAGCCTATCTCTCATTGCTGTTGCTGGTAAAATTTTATCAAGGATTATGTCTCAAGACTAACAAAACTGTTGTCAGAGACCATACTTCCCAAATCACAATGTGGCTTCCGTAGGGATTGGAGTACTTGCGATATGATTTTGTTACCGATCAACTACAAGAAAAATGTCATAAGCAAGACTTACATTAATATATTGCTTTCATTGAATTGATCAAAGCTTTCAACACTGTTAATCGTGAAATTTTGTAGAATGCTCTCTCTAAAATTGGTGACTCACCCAAATTCATTAACACTCTGAAGGATCCGCATAAGGATATGGACGCTCAAATGAAAATTGGTAGCAGCAAATCTGAGTCCTTCACTGTTGGAGTGAAACAAGGATACGTCATGGCTTCTGTCATCTTCAACATCTTTCTCACAGTAGTCTTTTTCTCAGCCATCGAGTTCACCATCCAGATGATAGTGTGAAAAATAATTTTTTTCTTGGATGTAGTCTTTTTAACATTAGGCATCTTCAGGCAGAAAAAGTCACAATAGCATATCTTCTAGAGTTACAATATGCTGACGACTGCGCTCTCGTAGCTCACACATCTGAGGCTCTGTAACATAGTCTCGAAACAGTCTCCTTCATCTAGAAATCAATGGGATTTTAAATAAATATTGCTTTTTTGGGCTCAACCATGTCGTCCTGATGGAAGTTTCATTTAGGTAGGTTTCTAAGGAATATTTGGCTACAGCGATACTCCCAGAGAATTGACCACAGGTCTCCAGAATTCTAACTCCTGGCGCGAGTATCCTGAATATAACTTTTAAGGATATTACATAATATCAGGGGATGTATTTCTTGATACGGCACATAGCAATCTTCACCCCGAATAGAGTATTCGGCTTGAGGGGGAAGAGTGGCGAGTTTAAAGGGGAGCCGTTATCAAGGTTACCCGGTGGATCCCCTCCCCGTACTACTATGGCGTACCTATTCCTTTAAAAAGTAGCCATTTAAGCACGGTGTTTTTCCAACTTGCTCTTGGTGTTGTTACCGCTTTTAAGGAATATTGCCATGCAATCTCCAGCATCTTCATCCTCTGGAAAGTTGAGTATTCAATCTCTACTCTGTATAATATTTGGCTCCATTTTCACAGTTAAATTAACATAATTTAGCTGTGTTAAGCGGAACACTGCCATCTCCGGAGGCGGCCATTTTAAGACCGCTGTCGTACGCAATAAATGCTTTAATTAGTTAGTAGAACGACATTCCCTGTAATTAGCTGTAAAGAAGTTCTAGCTATTTAGTCAAAATTATGCTAGTGAACATAAGCTTTACACATGTAATATTTCCTCTTCCTATCAAACGTTTCTATCGTTTACGATAGTCTCGGTGGTACTAGCGTAGCCGAGATCCCGACTCAGGTTAGGTTAGCCAAAATTGTTTTAGTAGAATTTAATAACGTTATTCCCCTTTAACCTCTTGCATCGTTTTTATTAAATCAGTTGGAGAAATATTTATCTCCTAGAATTACTATTATAACTTGATACGCTCCTCTTTTAGAGAAATGAGAATAAACCCTTCCTTCCAATATTTCCTTTACTAATAACGTTTCAGTCGTTAACGATAGGACCTCGGTGGTACTAGCATAGCCGAGAGCACGACTCAGGTTAGGTTAACCTAACTCGTTTTAGTTTACTTTAGTAACGTTATTCCCCGTTTAACCTCTTGTATCGTTTTATTAATTCAGTCGGAGATGAATATCTCCTAGAATTATTGGTATAATTCGATACGCTTCTCTTTTAGAGAAATGAGGTTGAACCCTTCCTTCCCCCTGCGTGCCGCCAGCCCCGGCGACAACCCTATCTTCTGTCTTCGCCATCGGGTAAGGCTTTACTTGGATGGTGTTTTCTGTCGATCTTCTTTGCTGGGGAGTAACCCGGCTTTGGAATACGACAGTAACTCAGGGTATTCTGTCTTGTTGCCAACAATGCTACCAATAGGGGAAAAGTCATTCCCCTGCCCGTTACATCGTTGCCGGCATAGTAAGTTGGGCTTCCCATGTCCACAAACGAAAGTGGAAGGTATAATTGCTGCCACCTTTCTCCTCTGTAGACCAGAAGACATGTCTTGTATCCGGCAATGTCTCAGGCAGGGGAATCGTTAATCCTCTGCCGCCCAAGACGGCACTGGTATAGGAAACCACGTTTCCTTGACTTACAGCCGAAAGCAGGAGTCATACCTGCCGCCACCTTTATCTGTAAAATATAAGAACCTTTCCCTTCCCCTTCTGTCCTCTAGTCCCGTCACGATTCCTGTGGCCGGTATTCTACAATCACCCCGCTTGCCGGGCTGACTGGGTTACCGGCCGGGCTCCTACTAAGGCGGTTAGGCTGCCACTTCGACCATCTCCTAAACGGAAGCTAAGATCCAGGAAAGGTTGTGCCCGCCCTGGCTGCTGCCGGTGGGAAACCCGTTATACTTCTAAGCACTCTACAGTCCCCTCTTGTACTCCCAGCCACAAACCCTTTAACCGGCAGTACAACCGGCAACAGAAATTGTGGCTGGATGGAAGCTAGAATCAATGTATTCCTCCCATTCCATTTGGATCCTCATTCTGGAAAGAATGCAGTAGAGACAGTAGTCCCTACACCCGTAATTATTGTACTAAACTATAGCATTACGGTAGTCCTTCTTTCCATTCTTTCTCTCTCTCTGTCAGCTAGTGCCGCCAGGTACCAGCCTAACCCGGTAGCATACCGGCAAAACTACTTTATTCGACAATACAGTTGCCAGAATTCCTGCAGTGTAACAATACAGCAGTTAGAAAACTATAGTATATAAAGATACAGTAGTATGAAATTTCTAACATACTCTGTGTATTCTTTCACAGTCCATTGCTGAGACTGTTTTAAAAAATGTTGAGGTGAAGTATTCCTTCAACATTCTGATGAATCCTAGATCCTCAGAACACCAATGATTTCCTGTCAGTATTAATATTTTACAAGTGGTGAAGTTAGTGTTAGTATGCATTGACCCCGGCTCTACGTACGAGAGTTCTTCCACTCTGTAATTTCCCTGATAAGGGAAATAAAAATATTAATATTGTAGGTCACAGCAATTGCCCGGAGGGGAAACACAGATATGTGTCTTTTCTAATTCTTTCCTAGCTTACTATCCTAAGCTATGATAAATAACAGTAAAGCATACTATTTATGCATATGTATATTTATCAGTGAGATAAATTACCCTATACTCAGTATTTCACTCTTTCTTTCCTTACAGGAAGAAGCTAAGGTGAAGTGCGCAGTCCTGTCCTGCATCCACAAAAATAGGGACTTTTGTGCCCACAAGATGTGCAGGTCTCATGGCCCCTGCTGCATCGTACCCGTATCCCTAAGGTACTGGGTCCCATATTTTAAACACATATTATATCAATGAAATAAAGAATCTACTACTCATTCAACCCTTTTTTCTCCCTTACAGGAGGTGCCAATGGTGAAGTGTACAACTGTATTCTGCAACCAAAAGAATAAGGACTTTGTGGGCATACGATGTACAGGTTTTATGTCCCTGAGGTTCTGGGACCCGAAGGTCGCTCCAATCGCCTGACCTTGCTGACCGATGGCTTTGTAAAATATATCTTTGACACTACGGAGTCAAGTGATACAGCAAGGGAAACCCACCAAAGGTGAGTATGAGGCTTCCAGAAG
Source organism: Palaemon carinicauda (assembly GCF_036898095.1). Taxonomy (NCBI): domain Eukaryota; kingdom Metazoa; phylum Arthropoda; class Malacostraca; order Decapoda; family Palaemonidae; genus Palaemon; species Palaemon carinicauda. Next base: position 38,722,494 of record NC_090745.1, read on the forward strand.
AACTCTCTGGGACCTTACCTACCTAACAAATCTTTGTAGTGCCTACTGTTCCCTATGGCTCAGTCAAATATGTTTGTGCCTCAGTCACAGGTCCAGCATCCCTATATCCAATGGACAGTGGACACGGATATCAACAGAAACTGCAAAGCTTAGACATCCACCAAGATAGAATGTCGGAGGTGTCCGTTGACACCTGAAGGACCCACTGCTAGAAGGCCCTAAATAAGGAGTGGTTCAACCACCCACGGAGGAAGAAGGATCCGTTTTGACGGTGACTGAGGTCCCTCAGCTCACTTCTCCGGCATATCAACTTATGCCCTCAACCTCTTCAGCCCCAACTCCCCAACTGGCTAGACAGGTCGGCAGGAGCGAAACGCTCCTAGAGTCGATCCAGCAAACGCTGACACTGTTCCGAAAGGAACGAGAGAAGGATAAGTAAGATCACAAAGAGATGAAGAGAAAGGTATAGAGAAGGAAACGCCCTGGCGCTTCCAGAGGCTCCGTTAAGCCCCTTAAAATATCTGACCTCCCTCAATGCTCCATACTAATCCCTGGAGGTAGACAGAACACTTACCCATGTTGAATGGGAAGCTTTATATCTCCTAGAAGTTGGGGTCCAATCCCCTTGAATAGCTTCAACTCTGGCCCAGCTTTCAGCGTACCCAGATTGCTATGTGAGACTGAGAGATGAACCTACATCTCGTGAGGAGACTATAACGAAGGAAGTCATTGTCCTTGAACATGACGAGGCTCAAGCCATCCTTACCACAACCCGAAATGGGCCGGATATACTAACTCCAAAGTCTCAGCATTGAGCAAGAAGCATCCAACCTTCATTGCTCCTTCCTCCTGAGCCTTCCCCCTTTCGGGGAAAGCCCTAGACTGTGTCATGATAGCAGTCGAAGAGGGAAAACCCTACCCAATTCTAGAGAAATACAAACCATTATCTCTAGCTGCGCCCACTTGCGAGGAGAAGTGGAAAGAGGTACATCTAACCTTCTCCGTCTCGAGGTTGTATAAAGAGATAGCAGGCTACTGGTTTAATGAGAAGCTTCCAAAGTTACCAAACCATCCTTTGAGAAGTGAACAAGAGATGAAAGATAGTCTTACCGCCTCCTTGTCTCATCAGAACTGCTTAGAAATGTGTGCAGGACTTTTATAACGCCCCAAAAAACTGATTTCATCATGTATTGGGGGCCCAGACCCTTTCCCACAGGAAGTAGTCCAAGAAGTCATTACCAAAGTCCCCACGGAGAGTAGGAACCTGCTCCAAAAGTGAGGCAAGTCCTCAAAGAGAAAATCATTAGAACTTCACAATTTCCGAACGTGACCATAGCCATGGTGCCTCAATTAGTAGTCCAGCTGTAAACCACCCTCCAGATGGTCTCTCATCAGCTGGTAGCCAGTTACCTGTATTTAATCCAGTCTTTGAAAGGCACTCGACCACTTTTCAGCCCTACAAAGGTAAGGGCCCCAAAAGAGGATCCTCTGGAAATCCCCCGAGGGGGGAGGAGGACGTGGTCACGAAAACATGTCCTCAGGAACCTCTAAACAAAGAGAGGTGCCAGGAAGGAGGTAGACTTTTCCACTTTCGGGATCATTGGACCTTCGATCCCTGGGTCCACAGCCAAATTACGAATGGACTTGGTTGGAAATGGAACAGAAATTCACCTTTCCAAATTCTTCCAACACTTTCCCCTTATTGGAAAAATATACCTTAAAACTCTTGAACAAGAAGGTAATGAGGAAAGCGAAGTCCATATAAATTCAGGAAGGCTGTTTTGCGTTCCAAAGAAAGACTCGGACAAACCCAGAGTCATTCTAGACTTGTCTTCACTCAACAAGTTCATCGAGAACAACAAGTTCTGGATGTTTACAGTACAACTTATAAGGACCATTCTACCAAAAGGGGCGTATGCAGTCTCAATAGACCTGGCAGTTGCTTACTGGCACCTACCAGTCAGTCGCCCCCTCACCTCTTACCTAGGATTAAGGCTACAGAAGACAAAATTTTTCTTCGCAGCCATGCCATTTGGATTGGACATAGCCCCAAAGGTATTCGTAAAGTTAATGGACACGATCGTCCAGCACCTACGCTCTGAAGGAGTAGAGGTAGTAGCATGACTGGTCGATTGCTGGGTACGGGCAGCATCCAAGGCTATTTGTCTGCAAGTGGCAGAAAAGGTGATCCAGTTCCTGGAACACCTGTGTCTCAAGATCAATCGTTCAATAGTTAGGAATCCATGGGAACTTGCAGTCACACCACCTCTCCATTCTATTAAAGAAGAGGAGAGAAATAGCGGCATCTGTCAAGAGACTAATTCGACACAAGAGGATTTCAAAATGCCAGCAGGAAAGAGCACTGGGGTCTCTCCGATTAGCAGTAGTGACAGACCCGATGCTAGAAGCACAGCCAAAGGATGCGCCAGGAGTCTGGAGAAGATACGCATCAAACGCTCTAAGAGATCAACAAGGTTGACACCGACTGGATTGCGCACGCTATTAAGGCCTTGGTCAATGAATAAGAGCCTAGCACAGACAATTTCCTTGCAACCACCACAAACATCAGTGGTGATACGCATCAACATCTTGGAGGCTATGACAGTCCTCCTGACGTTGAGGAGACTATCCCCTCGCAGAACAGTCCACGTCAGATTGGCTCTCAACAACGAAGTGATAGTAATATTTCTAATCCACAAGGCTCGAGTTCACCTCACATAAACCACGGGATTTTAACCATCTTCCGCCTGGCAAGGAAGAGAAGATGGCATTTACCATGCAGTTCATCTTCAAAGGTTCCGCGATGTGACGGTGGATGCTCTATCCAGGCGAAAGCCGATAGAAACAGAATGGCCCATAGACGCAGACTCATTCTCTTTTATTTTCAACAAAGTCCCGGAACTGCAGAGCGACCTCTTCACAACGAGCGACAACAACATACTATCTCGTTATGCAGTCCCTTACGAGAACCTAAATCGGAAGCAATAGACGTCATGTCTCTCGACTGGAATGGGTGGAATCGAATTTATCTGTTTCCACCAACCAATCTCCTGGTAAAAGTCCTCTGCTGTACCCAGTTTTATCCAAAATGGTGCAGAAGTCGGCTGTTACATTTCATCCTTGAGAACCAACAACCTGCATCTCATGATTTTTTTGCCCTAGTAGCAAACAAAGGTTGGGATCTCGAAGAATGTGGCCGACTTCATTGTATAGTACATGTCAAGTCCAACCAGGAGACAATGTCGATTGTCTTGGAAGAAAGGGGTAATCCACATGAAAATAAGAGGACCAACAGAAATTTCAACAGGTTTCTGTCTCCCTTTCTTATTTTACCTACTTGGACGAGGCCTGACTTCCACTACGATAATCATGTGTAAGTCGGCTCTGACTAGACCTCTTCTATACGTCTTTGAAACGAACCTCATAAGCAAACCCCTTTTAAGGTAGCAAAGCATGCATTAGATCTATGCCGACAACCTCTCCAAAGCCCATTACACAGGCGTTGGTCAAGTCTTGCACTATGTTTCGAACCTAAACAATGAGGATTGTACTCCAGAAGAACTAACACGGAAACTCAATTTTCTGTTTGCAATAGCCTCAGGGGCTAGAGTTAGTGAAATATTGGTCTATCAGGGATGCAGGCCATATTCACTTCACACAAGAGGGAGAACTGAATCCTTTCCCCGATCCTGCTTTCTCACCAAAAATTAGCTGCTCACCAAAACGTGGGGTACTTGGAGAATATGCCCACTGAAGGAATATGTCTCCCTATGCCCATTAGGGTGTCTTAAGGTCTATCTCTATTGAACTTCAGACTTTAAGGAAGGACAGCTCTTCCGAGACGAAACCTCAGGATCAAAATCTATCCCTAAATTAATTGAGAGCAATGCTCACCTACTTATTCGCAGAGCGGATTCTGACACCTCACTCGCAGTTCATGATCCTAAGAAAATTGCTTCTTCACAGAACTTCTTCCAACACTATAAGAAGCAAGTACATAAATAAGACATGTTGTGGTGGTGGCAGGTAGTTTTATAAACGTGTTGTCTAAGCCTGCGATGAACAGTGAACTGCTTTGGGACTTTCTAGTGCATCGGGTGCATGGGTACATTACCCTCAAGTGCGAATCACAATGATGATTAACGCACTGTTCCATATAGGTACATATCTGATCAGGAACACCAGTGCTGAGTGAACGTTGCGTCACGGTGTTCAGGCATTTCCCAAATCTGTACAAATCAGTCTGATTTGGTTTCACATCTCCATTGAGTGGCATCATTTTGATGAAATTTCATATTTCTCCCTACAGGAGGAAATATGGACCCTGATATGTTTTCAATGCCGGATCAGATTCATGCCTGATTGTAACTACAATTGATGATCTAGTTACAAGGTAAAATACTGAACGTATTTGCGTCTTATTGCTGCTATCTCAGTTACAGACGAATAAAGTATACTAGAGTTTTAATTAAACCCTAGAAGGACCCAACTTGAAATCAGAGTACAGATTTCCAAGCGATAAAAGGTAATCTCTGAGATTTACCGTCCGTCCTTATGGAGATACAAACTTTGAGTCCTTATAGTCGAAGTTGACACTTTCCCTGCAGGGGGAAAGAAGTCCTAAGCTAGTTCCAAGCTTAGTGGATATGACAAATAACGGTAATGTCATATATAAAGGTCTAGGAGACCATATAAGGAACTCATTCAAAGTAAAAGCACTTATACAAATCCACAGATATAGTACTTACAAGTCATTCTCTTATCTTGTCAGTGCACTCTCCATCAAGCACCATATAGTTGCCTTCGATCCAAAGTATTCGATATAGAGAAATAACAGAATATTAGTCTATGCTTCTGTATGCCTCTCCACCCTGGACTATCTACCGTCACCACATAGAACTTACGGAAATCTTCCAAGTTAGATGCTTACAACATATCCAACTTTAGCATTGAGATCACTAATCACAATTTTCCTATCGCTCGCTGCAATCTCATCTCTTACACTGCAATTCTACATAGTATTCAACTTTCCTTTTTTCACGGGAATCATTTGTTAGCGTATAGGAAACTATAATACTCATTTGGCACTGCTTTGCTTTAAACTTCATAAGTAATAATCGACTATTTACAGCTCTCCATACTGTCAATACCTTTTCTGCTGTTGGTGTCATTATCATTCCTATCCCTTCTCTTCCAACTTCATCTGTTCTTCCTGAGTAGATATATAATCTATATTGCCTTGATCTAAAAAATCTTTATCAAATCCTTTACAACGTGTTTAACTTAGGGCTAAGATATCCAAATTATATCTAATTTACTCATTTTCCACTTGCTGTAACTTCTTATTCTGATTCATGGTTCTGATATTTCAATTAACAAGTTTCAATTTTTCTTAAGTATTTATAAACCTGGAGATTATTAGCACCCCACTATTCCCGGGACTGGGTGTTATCCTGTTATTTTCTCTTTTCATAGACTGACTACTTTCCTAAAAGATTCCTTAGCTAAATTCATCGAAGGATAGACAGTTCCTTGTGATGTGCAGAGTCTATCTAACTAAGGCAAGTGACCCCTGCCGGTCCATACTGATTCCAGTAAGATCATCTGCCAGTCATCCGGAGTAGAAGCCGAAGAAACAACTTGTCAATCGCCTTGAATCCAATCCATCACCATCTGCTAGTGACTTCATCGAGATTTAGAGGGGCATTTTCTCCACAACCAAGGTTCTCATTAATCCGCCTGATTGCTCCTCCGCTCATACTCGAACTACCGATGGCACACAAAGATTGCTAAGATATATCGCCTAGCACGGTAATATACTGCATAGTAGCTGCACACACACACACACACGCACACGCACACGCACACACACACGCACACACACACACACACACACATATATATATATATATATATATATATATATATATATATATATATATATATATATATATATATATATATATATATATATATATATATATATATATATACACACACACACACACACACATATATATATATATATATATATATATATATATATATATATATATATATATATATATATATATATATATATATATATGAATGAAAAAAAATTCCATGGCTTATTTTAAACCATAATTTGAAATCATTAACTTATGTTTCAATAGAACGAATATCTAATGTTTAAAGCTGTTAAGATTCAATATAATGATTATTTGATGTACACTTGGACATAAAAACCTGAATAAACCAAAACCAATACATACCAGAAGAGTCTTGCCTATTCTATTCCCATTTTCCTTTTTCAGCATACACCTAAAAACACATAGATTACCAAGCAATTCTCTTTGATCAAGGGGTTAACTACTCCTCTGTAAAAAATTCAGTGGCTACTTTCCTCTTTGTAAGGGTAAAAGAGACTTTAGGTATGGTAAGCTGCTCTTCTAGGAGAAAGACACTCCAAAAGGAAACCATTATGCTCAATACTTGGGTAATGCCACAGACTCTGTACCATGATCTTCCTTAGTTTTTCCGTAGGGTTCTCTTGCTTAAGGTTACACTCGGGCACATTATTCTATTCTATTTCTCTTATCTTTTTTCAAGATTTCATAGTTTAGATATGAAATATTAATTTTGATATTGTTACTGTTCTTGAAATATTTTTTTCCTTATTTCTCACACTGTGTATATTAATTTATTTTCTTTCCTCACTAGGGTATTTTTTTGGTTGGAGCGTATGGGCTTATAGCATCCTGCTTTTCCAGCTAGGGTTGTAGCTTAACTAGTATTAATAAGAATAACATAATCTTGAAAAAATTATTGAGGGGTTGATAATGATTTGAAAATAGACAATTTCCTTGATTGTGGTCAGGAAGTCGTAGGATTGACCTTCATTTTAGTGCTTCCTTTGACAATGTTAATCATGAGGGCGTAGTTTTTAAACTCAAGAACCTGGGAGCAGGTGGGTCTTTTTTAACCATTATTGAATTTCTAAGTACAAGATTGAAATAAGCTGCTGTTGATGGGAATCATAAATTACTATTGGGTCGTGTTCTTGGCCTGCTACATTTCATATTATATACACATATGTGATTTGGTCTAGAAATAAGCTTGTTGAATAAGCAGATGATGATCTCTCTTTGCCACAATTCCAACTCCTGAATGTAGATCTAATATTGCTGAATCCACTAATTGAGATCTAGCTAAAATTGAAGCATATTTCAAATTATGGGGCCTGATGTTGAACCCTAACAAAACTCAAAATATTATTTTAAGTAAGTTGAGAACACTGCGTCCTTAACTTCTATAATCCTATATGGCTCCTTTAAAATTTGAGGAGTGATTTTAACTTTTTTTTTTTTCAATTTACTTTTGTGAAACATTTGGTTGCATAAAATTTTTCATATTTTTATGCAACATGCACAAAGAACTAACTGGACGACGGTTTAGAGATTAATATCTAGAACAGGAGTAAGAATATGTGAAAATAATTTCTCTATAAGCTAATTTTGTGGCCAATTAAAGCAGAAAAAAGAATGAATATATTCAAGAAAAGCATCTATATCTATATAGAAAAAAATCAGTATCACGGTTACTACTGAGATGGTGTTTTTAATAGATATGTACACAGTTTTAACAGTTGCACCAGAATATGCTCAACTGACAAGGATCTGTCACAATTCGTCAATATCAGAAAAAAATATTTATGAGTGAGGCATACATTACTGATCCTCAATCTCGTTAAAATTGCCTAAGTCTTTTGCTTACTTAAAGAAATGATCACGGAATAACACTAGGGCTGATAGGACTCTTCCCATTTAGTCCTTGATCCATTCCTAGGAAGCCGTGTACATTTGAGAGTTTTGTGACGGGCCGAGAGAAGGTTGTGAACTCAAAGGCAGGATGCAATCAACTGAGTTATTTATTAAGGAACACTCTCCTTTATATACAAAACCTCAAGGCAACAGGACATAACATGTTCGGGAGACAATATTACAGAGCAAAACCGGAGACATGATCATTCAGGTTCTTTTTAGTGTGAGGGAAGAGCGCAGATACAAGCATTATATACAAAATAATTATGTACAATTGTGTGACACACGGTTGGTACATGGCTCCCCCCCTAAAAATGACATACTGTACATGTTAAATAGGGCGCCCTGATCTAGAGAGGCGAACTGTAGGCGGGTCATCTGGCAGAAGATATGCAGGTTTTAGACGATCAATGGAGACCCAGTCCTCTTTGCCCCAAATGCTTAGTAGGAATGCTTTCGGACTGCGTCGGATCACAAGGAAAGGGCCCGTGTAAGGGGGCGTTAGTGGTGGCTTGCTAGTGTCATTGCGCAGGAAGACGTGCGTTGCAGAGTGCAAGTCCATTGGTATGTGATGCTTCGCTGGGGGCTTGTAAGTCTGGCGGCACGGAGTAAATTTTCCCACGACGTGACGTATGCGCTGGAGATCGTCGGAGGAGGTTGTAGAAGGAAAAAATTCGGCAGGGACGACCAACGGGTCGCCATACACCATTCCAGCTGCTGAGACGTCGAGGGCGTCTTTAGGAGGGGTCCTTAGTCCCAGGAGGACCCAGGGAAGCTGAGTAAACCAGTTGCAATCCTTGCAGCGGGACATCAAAGCTGCTTTGAGGGTGCGATGAAAAGTTCAACCATTCCATTGGCAGCGGGGTTGTAGGCCGTTGTCTGATGTAGGGTGATGCCCAGGAGATTTGCTAATGACGTCCACAATTGAGAGGGGAAAGTGGTTCCCCTGTTAGAAGTAATATGCTCAGGGATACCGAATCTTGAAATCCATCCAGAGAGCAAGGCAGATGTACATGAGGCGAACGTTGCAGTTTCCATGGGAATGGCTTCAGGTCAACAAGTGGAGCGGTCGATGACGGTAAACAGGTAACGATGTCCTTGTGATGTGGGTAAGGGGACTACAACGTCGACGTGAATGTGTGCGAAATGACGCTGAGGTTGAGGAAAGGTGCCCACTCCTGAATCCGTGTGTCGATGTACTTTGGAAGTTTAGCAAGAAGTACAGGCGTGGACCTAATCCTTAGCATCCTTAGAAATGCCATGCCAAATGAACTTTGCCTTCAGCAGCTGTGCAGTAAAACGGCACGAGGGATGTGAAAGGCCGTGAATGAAATCAAACACCTGTCTGCACATGGGAGCAGGAATCTAAGGTCGCGGTCTACCAGTACTGATGTCACAGAGGAGGGTGGTGTTGGAGTCTTCGAGGGGAAAGTTTTCCCAACGGAGGGACGTGCAGGATGTCCTACAAGCTGGATACTCTGGATCCTGTCGTTGGGCTTCAGGCAGGGCGCTGTAATCCAATCCCAGTTGAACGGCAGCCAACGTGTTTCTTGACAGGGCATCGGCAACGGGATTCATTTTCCCAGGGACGTATTGGAGGGTGCAATTGTATTCAGCCACGGCGGAGAGATATGGGCGTTGACGGGCAGACCAGGCGTCAGACTGTCGAGTGAAGGCGTGCACCAGAGGCATGTGGTCTGTGCGAATGACGAAGGGCGTACCTTCTAAGAAATGGCAAAAGTGACGGACAGCCAAGTGCACCGCCAGCAATTCTCGATCGAAGGTAGAATAACCCGATTCTACCTTGGACAGTTTTCTGCTGAAGAAAGCCAATGGACGGGGCGAGCCTTTGACCACCTGCTCGAGTACTGGACCAATAGCGACGTCGCTGGCATCGGTGGAGAGAAGGAGAGGGGCGTGTGGGATAGGAAAAGTGAGAGCCGCAGCAGATGATGGGGCCTTTTTTGCATTGCAGAAGGCTGCTTCTTGAAGGGGACCCCACTTCAGGTCCTTTGGCTTGCCCTTGAGGGAGGCGTAGAGGGGAGCAAGAGTGGCGGCAATGGCTGGCAGAAAACGGTGATAATAGTTGATCATGCCCAAGAATTCCTGCAGAGCTTTGACCACGAGGGCGCGGGGAAGTTCTGAACGGCTGCTACCTTCTCAGGAAGGGGATGGACTCCTTCAGGAGTGATACGGTGCCCTAAGAACGACACTTCGTTGGCGCCAAAGGTACACTTGTCGTACCGGACTACAAGGCCGTTTTGTTGCAGGCGGTCGAGCACGATGCGCAGGTGACGGAGGTGTTCCTCTTTTGAGGAGAACACAAGTATGTCGTCCACATAACATACACAGAAAGGGAGGTCCCCTAATATGCCATCCATGAGACGTTGAAACGTTGCCCCAGCATTACGAAGGCCAAAACAGGAGTAATTGAAGGTGTATGTACCAAACGGAGTGGTGATGGCGGTCTTGGGGATGTCTTCTGGGTTCATAGGCCCCTGATAATACCCCTTCAGGAGGTCGAGCGTAGAGAAAACCTTCTCTTTGTGCAGGTAGGAGGTCACGTCGGCAATGTTTGGGAGGGGGTAGTGATCCGGTTCTATTTGCATGTTCAGGCGCCTGTAATCCCCGCACGGACGGAGGGAGCCGTCTTTCTTCAGAACGATGTGTAAGGGTGACGACCATGGGCTGGAGGCCTTTTGGCAAAGACCCATTTCCTCCATTTCGGTGAACGTCTGTTTGGCGGCTGCCAATCGTTCCGGTGCCAGACGTCTGAATTTTGCGAAGACTGGGGTCCCGTCGTCTTGATATGTTGATAAATACCATGCTTGGCAGGAACCGTGGGCGTTTGGCGAAGTTCTGGACGGAAAACTTCCGGGTACGACGTGAGGAGGTGGGCGTAGGCATCCGTGGGTGCGCTGATACTGAGAGCGAGGTTAGAGGGGGTGGGTTGAAGAGGTGTCGACAAGTACGAGTCTGCGTTGACCAATCGTCGGTGGGCGACATCGACCAGAAGGTGGAAATGAGAGAGGAAATCCGCACCGAGGATTGGCATTGTGACGTCAGCAACGAGAAACTTCCAATTGAATTTACCGTTTCCGAACGATAATGTGAGGTTCTCGTAACCGTAGGTGGGTATCGCAGATCCGTTGGCAGCTACCAAGCGGACGTCGGAAGATGTAGACAGACTACGTCATGCCTTGAAGAGTTTCCTTGGCAAAAGAGAACGACAAGCAGCCGTGTCTACCAAAAATCGCACGCCCGTTCGTGCATCCTGTAAAAAGAAAAGATTAGAAACATGGGAGGCCACCGCCACAAGCGATGGCCTACTTACACGTTTTTTGGCCACTGACAATCCTTGGCACATTTCTTCGTGGTTGCCCCAAATCTGAAGTGGTAGTAGCAAAACTGCAGCGGATGGGAGGTAGTAAGTGGCTGTAGAAGTCGTTCGTTGGGGCGCGAGCGATTGGTGGGTGGTGGGCGGCTTTGTCGCCGCTTCGGCACGTCACGGGGTAGGCGTGTATGTCCTACGGCATTCATGTCAGCTTTGGTTGACGTTGAATAGGCATCCTCGTCGTCAGGGGTAGAGGCGTTGATGGAGGTCTTGAAGTGGCTGTTCATAAGGGCGTCGGCTTTGGTCATCAAGTCCTTCATGGGTAAACTATCGACATCGGGTATGGCAGCGCGTACAGGTTCGGGTAAACGGCGTATCCAAAGGACACGAAGTAGGTTCACCTCACGAGGAGAGCCGTCTACGGCAGGTTGAAGGCGAGCGATACTGGTCATCTCCCTGAGGGCAAGCGAAGCCCTTTGGTCCCCCAACGGTTGTTGCGAGAGCTGAAAAAGCTTTGCTATACGGGCGGCTGGCGACGGCGAGTACTGCTGCAGAAGGTATGTTTTGAGGGCGTCATACGCTATTGGAGTGTCTCCTTGTTCACAAAGCCAGTCGGATATTTCTGGGAAGGTGTCCTCGGGTATCGCCGCGAGAACATAATCCGCTTTGGTGGTTGAGCGAGTCACACCCCTGATACGAATCTGGACTTCTGCGCGCTGAAACTAAGCAAATCCTCTCCGCTGGCAAACGATGAAAGTTTGAATGGAGCGGCCGCAGCACCAGCTGCCGTAGAGTCCGTCATAGTACCAACGATGAAGGGGCGAGGGGGTGGGGGTGGAAGGCGGTGGGAGCGAGTCGACTTCCAGGGTCACCAATGTGACGGGCCGAGAGAAGGTTGTGAACTCAAAGGCAGGATGCAATCAACTGAGTTGTTTATTAAGGAACACTCTCCTTTATATACAAAACCTCAAGGCAACAGGACATAACATGTTCGAGAGACAGACAATATTACAGAGCAAAACCAGAAACATGATCATTCAGGTTCTTTTTAGTGCGAGGGAAGAGCGCAGATACAAGCATAATATATACAAAATAATTATGTATAATTGTGTGACACACGGTTGGTACAGTTTGCTAATGATTTTGGTACCGATGGATAGCTTAGACCCTACAGTAAAGAGTAAATTTTATCTGGCCGCTTGCCTAAAAAATGACACCTTTTTTACAACGTTGAATCTAAGATGGCTCCCATCCAAAATTTTCTATATTAGCTTTTTCATGATATTAGTTATTCTACCAATTATTTTTTACTATTCATAAACTATACATAACTATCAAATTTTTGCCTAAAACAAAATAACCGCCAAAAATTTTGAAAAAGTTATTATGTCAAATCATTAGATTTACATACTTTTGTAATCATATTTAACTGTTAATTTGCAATAATCAAAGAATAAAAATCTAGAATTTAATTTTACCATGCGGTTACGGCCTCATATGTTGTAAACTAAATCCAAGATGGCTTCCGAATCTAAGTTACAGTCACCAGGGATTTCATTACTACATGTTGTTATTGAATCTGGTTTAACATGACCTTGCATATATCAACCAAACATTTTTTTTAATCCAACTTTGATTAAAACTAGAGCGTTGTCCTGAACTCTTTGATGAACTACTTACCAAGGTTGACAAGCTTGATTCGTATGGGTTTTGAGGAATTCATCAAGATGCCGGGAGAAAAGTCAGAACTTTAGAAATATCTAGGATAATGGCTGAAAATAGTCGAGATGATAAAGGACAACTTATCAGCTGAGAGTGAAGGCAACTGGAATCTGCATGTAGCTGTCACTGGTCATTCAATTCCTATCTTTTGTGTGTTTGATTGTCCAAAGTATGTCAAGTCATGGTCCTGGTATTTTGAAAGGATAAAAGCCTTAGAATTTACCCACCCCGATATTTTCAGGCGTTTTATGCTTGGACAATGGGCAACAAGAGAAACCCCATGATGGTTTAAAGCTGCAGGTGCAGATATAAGATTAGAACAATATAAGCAACATGTTTCGAAGGGCCCTAGTGGGCATTTTGTTATTGGTGCTACACACAAAGTCATTGTTGTCAGGGAATTTGAGCTTATTTATCACGAAATTGCGGCCATTGGTTCCGTTCTAAACACTGTTATTATTATTATTATTATTATTATCATTATCATTATTATTATTAGTACTAGTAGTATTAGTAGTAGTAGTAGTAGTAGTAGTAGTAGTAGTAGTAGTAGTAGTAATATTATTATCATTCTTATTATTATTATTATCATTATTATTATTATCATTATTATTATTATCATTATTATTATTATTTTTATTATTATTATTATTATTAGTAGTAGTAGTAGTAGTAGTAGTAGTAGTAATATTATTATCATTCTTATTAATATTATTATTATTATTATTATTATTACTAGCCAAGCTACAACCCTAGTTGGAAAAGCAAGATGCTATGAGTCCAAGTGCTCTATCAGGGAAAAATAACCCAGCGAGGAAAGGAAATAAGGAAATAAATAAACGATGAGAAAAAATTAACAATAAATTATTCTAAAAACAGTAACAACGTAAAAAAAGATATGTTACCAGTAATTAATCATTGCAATATCAGGAGTGTCAATTGTAGCACACTTTCAGTCCAGGTCGAAAAGTAGCTGTCAATAAAAGTGTGGCAAGGCCATTCTTGTTTCATAATACATATAGTCAAGTAGCTGTTGATCGAGAAGTGGAAGACCATTTGCTATACTGTATAAAGAATGGAGAAAAGATCTGGAAGGGGATGAGAGATCATCGTTTTGGCCAAAAGAAGGTCAAGCTATTTGCATCAATGAATTTACGGTAATTGCCTTTTTTAATGAGCTCCCCAAGAGTGCAACTAATATCCGGATTAAAGAGACACTAGAAGTTTCCTCAAAAGAAATTACAAACTAATATAGAAACATTGAACTAGCCAGAGAGAGAGAGAGGGATAAAGATAGAGGATATATTATCTTATGATTTGATGCCCGTTTCTCTTTTATTCCTTGGTGATCTCCCCTTTCACCCTACCAAGTAAAAAATGATGGAGGAAATCGAGTCAAGACTCACTTATGTAACGTGCTGGACATCTTGGGAGAAAGAAACTTGTTTAAAGACCGCAGTTATGGTTGACACTATGTCCAAGATACGACAACTACCGTTCGTTCAAGAAATATGAATGGATAGGAGATTTTCTACCCTCCCTAATGAATTTTTCTGTGATTATTAGCTATATGATTCACGGCTGTCACTTTCTGCCTGATTCTTATGTTCAATTTTCAATGAAAGACTCAGAAAGACTAAGATGATCTGATGTTATAGAAGGCGTTTCCATCATTGGATTGGATATAAACACACCCTTACCAGTAATGTCAGAAAATAATTTGGACCCCAGAAAGGAACAAAGAGAATATTTAGTGGGTATACTTTGGCACTCCTGACAAGTTCAGTAATAATATTAATATGATCTTCAGTTCAATGATACATGAAGGTGAATTATTGTTTTATTGCTCGCAAAGGATGATAAGCTGAATAAGTGGCTGGAGGAAGCAGACTTTAAGGTCATTCGGCATATAATATATGCACTGTGAATTCAAAAATGCATGCGCCTCCTTGTGCTATCAATTGATGCCGACACCTTTATCATTCTGCTTTTCTACATTTCTGAATTCATTGCGTTGAAATTGAAGGAGCATTGGCTCCACTACAGCAAGGTGACCACAGAAAAAATTATCAATGTCAAGGAAATCTGTAGTGTTTGGCTCAACTCTGTCAAAAGCAATAATGAAGCCCTATAATCTCACTGGAAATGACTATATCAGCAAGATTGGGACCAAACATACTGCACTATCATGTAATCTTGACTATTATCTAGTCAATTTTGGTGAAGAAAAACTATTACTCGAGCAAGATATAGCCCAAGCTGAACGGTATCTTGTCAAAGTATGGGCTGGAGTTAGATCCAACACCACTTCACAAACATTTGATCAGCCAAGACTCGAGCAATATGTCAATGGTTCAAGCATTGATAATCTCCCACCTACTAGCTCAGTGGTTAGAGGTCATATTTATAGGGGTGCCTTTCTAAACAATGATACATATTTCTTGCTTATGACAAGTCAGCATTGCCCAGTTGAATATATATATATATATATATATATATATATATATATATATATATATATATATATATATATATATATATACATATATATATATATATATATATATATATATATATATATATATATATATATATATATATATATATATATATATATATATATATATATATATGTATATATATATATATATATATATATATATATATATATATATATATATATATATATATATATATATATATATATATAAATATATATATATATATATATATATATATATATATGTATATATATATATATATATATATATATATATATATATATATATATATATATATATATATATATATATAGTAATTATGTTAGAGGGCTTTAGTTTTTAACAAAATTATATAAAAATGGCTGATCGGTCATACCGGATTAATGATTTGAGTCGTTATGAGTGGTTATTGATTACAAAATGCTAATTTTTTTTTTTTTTTTTTTTTTTACAGTGAGCAATGCTTATGTTAATGTTTCATAGCATAACTAAGGAATGAAGATTAAAATTAGCTGAAAATAGCTTTATAAAGCTGAATACAAATTCTATATGACTGATAAAACCGGATGATATTTTAAAGCGGATGATCAATTGTTTAGAAAAGTCTGAAAAACGATTTTCTTTTTTATGCAGGCATAAAATTACGAGCTAAAGATGCACCAAGCGGTGTTGTAAGCACATCCATACTGCCATCTTGCGTAATATATAAGAAACATTGAAGGTTACAATGCACAGCTGAATGAACATTCTCTATAACTTAATAATAAGATACATATGTTATATTTGAATAAAATTTTGCAAATATGGATCAAAGTAGATCAACAGGTTTGTATCTTTATATAAATAGAAATATGATAGTGTATTTGTATAGAAATGTTCATATCTTTATATTTTACATATTCCAGATAAAATAAAATAAAAATTTCCGTCTTGAATGGTAATTGAAACATGAAAATTACATTTAATTGCAAGCACAAAAGCACGGGTAGGTTAAGGATCTATGTATTAGTAAAAATCTAATGTAATGATGGTTTGAATGGGTGTTATACTAAACATGCTTCATTCATATTGAAGATTGATCTAGTAAAGACAGAAAAGAACATCGGAGATAAAATGAAAAGTAAAATTGGTTAGAGAAGCAACGTTTTGAACTCATGTTTTTATCTGGACGAGAGTGAGTCAGCTCTAAACTCCACTGAGCTTCTCTCCTCATTGCCTGCCTTGCAGCCATTCAAAATGGGAAATGGAAACATCAACAAAAACTGCGTAGAACATTTTCATATGTTCTGAAAAAGGTAGAATTAGAAAAATATTTACAAAACATGTCAACTTTCCAAAAGGTTCCTTTATATCAAAAGAAGATTTTCTTATGTATCGGAAATTTATTATATTAATATTTCTGGATTAGTACATGACATATCTTAATAAAAAATAAAAAAACTTTCGGTTATCATAGTATCAAAACACTAGCATATATTTAAAACGGAAAATAAGTCTATTTGTGCTCAACATAAACACTTCCTGATTATACTGATAGTTTTCATCATTTTTTATTTCATATAGACGAAGCAATCACTATTATTCATCCTTACTTAACTTATGATTTACTTTTCTACAAAAGGATTTTAAATGAAATTGGTTAACTGTATGGCATAATTAATACAGTTCAAAATGTAAAACATTCTTTCTTGATTATTTTTTTTGTTTTGGTCAACAATTACTCACCTAGTCTCATTTTTATTATACCACTTGATTTGCTTCCGAAACGAAAAAAAATCAGCATTTTTTTATCAGCTTGTTAATGAAACAAATCCCCCATAGAGTATATCTTGTATCTAAGCTACAACAATGGTCCAAACCCGTGTGATTTTTATCCATAAAGGTTGTATATAGTTTAGAACAGTAGCAATACATATATAAAAGCTTTTTTTGTTGTTGTTGGGGGGGGGGTGATGTTGATTACTCTCGATCAAAGGAAATTCATGTAAGTTCTCAATCTATCTTCTGTTCTTTGCGCAACTCTAAGCAAATATCAGCAAAGTAATAATTTCTGAAATACACATTAATCAGGTGAAGATGAGCATCGAACAAGATTTCAAATACTGTATTGTGATTGGAAAACGAGATCAGATTTTTAGCAGTTGTTTACATCCTTTTTTCTTAGAAGAAGCAGAAGAAGAATCGAGAGATGATATGAAATAGATTAAGATGAACAAAAGTATAAAAGTATATTGGGCACTGAAAGAATAGCTGCAACACAAATTATTATATGGCCTCAGGGAGTTGGTTGTATAAAAGGTTTCAAGTACCAAAGTTTGAAACGCACTAAGTATTAAAGTAATATAGAAATACAATTTCTCTCTATTTGTAACTAAAAATAAAACTATATCTTATCATTCTATAGGCTATAAGAAATATATTATCTATTGATATAAATTCATTCAAACACTTACGTACTTGATAATGTGATATCTATACAAATGATTTGTTCTTCAGTTTGAAGGAAAAAAATATATTTCTAATGAGATTTCATATTTTCACTAAAAAATCTTAAGTTGAATTGGTAATGAAGACTTCAAATCAAACTAAATACATCTAAAAGTGGAACAGCAATCGTCCCTGCTTGGGTTGAAACGCTTTCTTTCGAGCCCTCGAAGCAAATCGAACTACATAGAGTATCTAAAATTAAAATTGAAAAGATTACAGTAAATCTTCTTTAACTAGGGTTTAGTATTATGGAAAAAAAAAATAAACTTTTATTCTCTAGTATTCCCTAGATTATCCTCTATCTACTTAATGACATTTAATATATGCATGTACCTGATAGGAAATGGAACATATTAAAAAAAAAAAAAAAGGTAGCAAAAAAAGAGTAAAGCACTATAAACTATCGACAATCACTTGGAAACGGGAGAACACACACACTCTCTCTCTCTCTCTCTCTCTCTCTCTCTCTCTCTCTCTCTCTCTCTCTCTCTCTCTCTCTCTCTCTCTCTCTTTCAAAGCACGTTCTGCAACGGCTTTGTAAATCATGTCAAACCACAAACGTGGAAACTCGAAATCTTCGGCAGCAAAGAGAAATGTTGTTGTGCTGCATGTTTCAACCTTGGATGTTAACAGACTCACTAATAACGTTGAACGGAACCTCTTACAATATCTTCCTCGCGAATATATTTTTTGTAAAGGAAAGATAATATTCAGTCTGTGAATCTTTTGGTAAATTTAGATTTTGATTTTCGAAGTCATGATTATTTATCAGTTACGTTACATTATAGTTAAGATTATTAGGATGAAAAAAACGGCTCTTGTATAGAAGAAATTGCCATCACACTTTCATGTTTGCAGATCGTAACTGAGTATTAAATGGATAAAACTTTATTACTTAACACATATGAAATTGAGCGTAATTGCACAAAGAAAAGTTATAATAAAATAAATTTGTAAAAGCTCCGTCTGTGCTACGGCATTTCATAACGATGTCTTACTTGCTTTAATTGAATTTAGAGCTAGAATCTTCCATTTGAAAAGAATGTGAATTTGGACGAAAGAAAAGCTAATGACCTTACTTCAAGGGGAGATTATTCCAATCATGGATCCTTTATGTTTCAATGTCTTTGTTGGACTTCCTCGTAGTAGGGATTGTGTGGTAGACTGAATACTCTCTTGATGCTTATGGTAAATATTTCAATATAAAAGTCATGTTACCGGTGTTAGGTGCAGATAAGAGAAAGATACCCAGATTTTAAATGTGTTTGATCGTTATAGTTGACGATCAAACACATTTAATATCTGGGTATCTTTCTCTTATCTGCACTTAACACCGGTAACACGACTTTTATAGGGAACCATCTACCATAAGCATCAGGGGAGTATTCAAAGTCTACAACACAATCCCTACTACGAGGAAGTTCAACAAAGGCATTGAAAGAAAGGATCCACGATTGGATTAATCTCCCTTTGGAGTAAGGTCATTAGTTTTTCTCTCGTCCAAGTTCACATTCTTTTGAAATGAAAGATTCTAGCTCAATTTGTTTCGCACATTCACGTCGACGTTGTAGGCCCCCTACCCACATCACAAGGACATCGTTACCTGTTTACCGTCATCGACCGCTCCACTTGTTGGCCTGAAGCCATTCCCCTGGAAACTACAAAGTCCGCCTCATGTACATCGTTATGAAATGCCGTAGCACAGACGGAGCTTTTACATATTGTTTCTATCAAAACTTTTCTTTGTGCATTTACGCACAATTTCATGCATCGAGAGATTTTATTCTTTTGTTTCCTTACTGCAAGGTTTAGTTAGCTTCTTTATACCCATTTCCATAACTCAAAAGGAAAGTATGACCTTCATGAATTAACTTATTCGCATAGGACCATTGTTTTAGTCAACTCTTCTCCTTTTTCACATTTTGACCGATTGGTCACCTTTCCTTTAACCACTCACAGTCTGCGGGAAAATCAAACCTTTCAATGGATGAGTTTAACTGAAGGAAGAGCAATAAACTCCAACTTCCTCAATCCGGTTATTCTGAAACTAGTCTCATTAGTTAAGCTCTTTTGTCCTGGGATATTGGAATGCAGGTTATGTGTTATGGCCATGAAAACCAGCCTTTTACATATGCAGATGATTGTACTCTTTTTGCAATAATACTATCTCCGGAATTTAGACCTGAGGTTGTGGAATCTCTTGAAATCTAGTTAGAGGTACTTCATTTTCATTGATCCTTCAGCCAAGAGATTTTCTGTAGCAATTTTTTTCTTTAATTTTCTACATTTCATTTAAAGTTCTATTACGATTAATAATTATCCATTTACTTTTGAGAATGCACCGGGTTAATTTATTTCTTAATTATAAAAATAAATGTATATGAAAGTCATTTAATGTTATTAGTTATTAATCTATACTAAGTAAAAGTTTCTATTCATTCATTCCGATAATTTTTTGATAATTCTGTTTTCCCTGGTGTTCAGCTATTGACTCTCGTCGTGGTTAATTGGACACAAGCTTCGGTGTATTATGATGGGGAATTCCGTATTATCCTGACCTCGATATCAATCTTAGTAACCATTTCTTATCTATTTATTTATTTATTTATTTTTTTTTTGATGCTGTATAACATTTCAACCATATCCCTTACTCAGCTTATCCCCGAATGTACCATCCAGTATTTCATATGCAGTTCACTCTGAGCGTCTTGCCTTCTACATCATAAGACTCAAGTAAACCATTGTATTGTAGACTTACTCCACCTTTGACAAGAATGAAATATGATTTTTCTAATCTCGCAATTGAATGGTTGCAGCTCTAGTAGCTTAAACTTGTTGCAAATGCTTTGATGTTTTACAGTCGCACTTGGTCTTGTTTCATAGTATGTATGACTTACTTATTTAATAACGTTAATAATCTTAATATATTTCATATTTTGTATCATATCTCCTTTATAGTTAATTTTCACAACTATATTTCCTTTCTGATTCTGGCAGCTTTCCCTGTTAGAGTCCTTGGCTTATGGGGCTCATGACATTCAGATTTTTCGATTAGAGCTGTAATAAGGAAAATGCTATCTTTAGAAAATGCAGCAAAATGTTAAACTGAATGTTATTTATAACCCATATTTTGAATCATGGATTATATTAAACCTAATGAATTATAACTGCATAACACTAGGATAAGAAATAATTAAAACCCAAATTAACCAGAAAAAATGTGAAAGCCTAAGACAATTACCACAGTGCCACAATACTTCTTCAATCGATATTGTGTTGTTCTCAAACGCCTTGGTGGAAGTTTGCTCAGATTTCCGTTTTCTCAGTTTCCAAGAAGGTGAGCGATGAAGAGCAACTGCATTAAAATCAGGAATGATATAAAACTGTTTCCAGCATAGAAAACGTAAACGCTATTGGTGTTCAGCAATTATCATGGTTCTTTCAACTGTATGAACGATTATCACATTTTACGATTAATATTACTTCATTGAAATCTCTAATGGGGCAAAGAAGAAGAATCATATACTCATCAAAATGATAGATGGGTCTAGTTTAACAACCGAAGATGAAGAAAGGCAACGTTAGCAGGAACACTTTAGTGAGGTCATGATTAAGAGATATGAAGGGAATAATCTTATTGATATACCTGGAGCTGAGGAAGACCTCGATGTGCCCATGAATGAATTCAGTATATTTGAAGTCAAACCTATCATTAAAAAGCAAAATATATGGAAAGCCCCTGGACACGATAAGATGATATTTACCGAAAATGAAGGGACTCCGGGAATGCTTACAAGATTATTCAGTAGAATGTAGCGCAAAGAGAAAAACCTGAAAACTGGGAGCTAGGAGTGTTGGCAAAAAAAGAAAAAAAAAATTATTGCAATAATTACAGAGGCATCACACTTAGGTCAGTTGTCATGAAAACATACAGTATGCTCATTCTAATGAAACTAGAGAGAAACATTGATAAAAAGCTGAGAGATAAGCAAGCAGGATTTCAAAAAGGCACTGACCAAATTTTCCTTTAAAGACATGTAGTAAAGCATTAGGTAGAGTATAAAAATTCACTTTTGATGGCATTTGTTGACTATGAAAAATGCCTTTAATAGTATACATCTTCCAAATTGGTGGGGAGTCCTGCGTTATTACGGAGTTCCTCTTATACATGTAAATTTGATTAAGTCTGTTCATGAGCATGGCAAATGAAAAGTTAATGTTAGTAGAGTCCTATCAAATGTATATCCAGTGAACAGTGGAGTATTTCAAGGGAATGTGTTGTCACCTATGTTGTTTATCCTCTTCATGGATTTTGTAATGCATAAAACAGCTGTGAATGGTGAAGAAAAAATGGACTGGATTGGTAACAGAAAAATTACCTGACCTAGAGTTTGCTGGTGACGCTGCCCTTATTAGCAAAACACCATAGGACTTCCAAACCTTGCTTTCCACAATACATGTAATATCACATGAGGTTGGGTTCAAGATAAATAGAAGAAAGATATGATGAAAACTGAAAGATGAAATATCATACGAAGGAGAAAGGATTAATGGGGTGGAATCATCTAAATATTCAGCAATTATGGTCTCTAATACAGAATCAGTAGAATTTGAGTTCAATGAAAGATTAAAAAAAAGCAAATCAGACAATATAAAAATCAGGCTAAATATCAGTTTAGTGAGATCGGTGTTACTGTATGGACATTAGTTGTGGTATGCCAATGAAGTAATATCCAACAGATTTAGTAGGTTTGAGAACAAAAGTCTCAAAAAAATATGTGGAGTTACATGGCAGGACAGATTTAGAAATGAAATTATGAGAGTGATTACTCGAGTGCCATATGTGGATGAGATCATGGTGAGGAGTATATAGAGATGGTTTGGGCATGCTCTTCGCACTCCCCAAGCAAGATTAGTTCACCAGACTTTGAACTCGGGTATATATGGCACTAGAAGAGTGGGAAGACCCAAGCTTGCATGGCTGAGGACTATGAAGCAGAGAGTAGGAAATGATAAGCTGAGAAGTATTGATTTAAAAGCTTAAGGTTGTGACGGGCCGAGAGAAGGTTGGGCCTCAAAGACAGGTTGAAAGCAACTGAGTAAGTCTATTATAGAACACTCTCCATTATATACAAAAGCTCAAAGCAACAAGAAATTTCATGTTCAAAAAAAGGACAGTGTTACAGAGTAGAAAAGCAGACATGTTTATTCCGGTTCTTTTTAGTGCGAGGGAAGAGCGAAGATACAAGCATAATATATACACAAAATTAACTATGTACGATCGTGTGACACACGGTTGGTACACGGCTCCCCCCCTAAAAATGAAATACTGTACATGTTAAATACGGCGCCCTGATCTAGAAAGGCGAACTGTGGGCGGGTCATCCGGCAGGAGATAAGCAGGTTTTAGACGATCAATGGAAACCCAGTCTTCTTCGCCACGAGTGTTTAGTAGGAATACTTTCGGACTGCGTCGGATAACAAGGAAAGGGACTGGGTAAGGGGCCGTTAGCGGTGGCTTGCTAGTGTCGTTGCGCAGGATAACATGTGATGCAGAGGGCAAGTCTGTTGGTATGTGATGCTTTGCAGGGGGCTTGTAAGTCTGGCGGCATGGAGTAAATTTTCCCACGACGTGACGTAAGCGCTGAAGATCGTCAGAGGAGGTTGTAGAAGGAAAAAATTCGGCAGGGACGACCAACGGGTCGCCATACACCATTTTAGCTGTTGAGACGTCGAGGGCGTCTTTAGGAATGGTCCTTAGTCTCAGGAGGACCCAGGGAAGCTGAGTAAACCAGCTGGAATTCTTGTAGTGGGACATCTAAGCTGCTTTGAGGGTGCGAGGAAAACGTTCAACCATTCCATTGGCAGCGGGTTTGTAGGCCGTTGTCTGATGTAGGGTGATGCCAAGGAGATTCGTTAATGATGTTCACAATTGGGAGGTGAAAGTTGTACCCCTGTCAGAAGTAATATGCTCAGGGATACCAAATCTTGCAATCCATCCTTAGAGTAAGGCAGATGTACATGAGGCGGACTTTGTAGTTTCCAGGGGAATGGCTTCAGGCCAACAAGTGGAGCGGTCGATGACGGTAAACAGGTAACGATGTCCTTGTGATGTGGGTAGGGGGCCTACAACGTCGACGTGAATGTGCGAAACAACGCTGAGGTTGAGGAAAGGTGCCCACTCCTGAATCCGTGTGTCGATGTACTTTGGAAGTTTGGCAAGAAGTACAGGCATGGACCCAATCCTTACCATCCTTAGAAATGCCATGCCAAATGAACTTCGTCTTCAGCAGCTGTGTAGTAAAATGGCACGAGGGATGTGAAATGCTGTGAATGAAATCAAACAACTGCCGGCGCATGGGAGCAGGAATCCAAGGTCGCGGTTTACCAGTACTGACGTCACAGAGGAGGGTGGTGTTGGAGTCTTCGAGGAGGAAGTCTTCCCAACGGAGGGACGTGCAGGATGTCCTGCATGCTTGATACTCTGGGGCCTGTCATTGAGCTTCAGCCAGGACGTTGTAATCCAATCCCAGTTGAACGGCAGCCGTGTTTCTTGACAGGGCATCGGCAACGGGATTCATTTTCCCAGGGACGTATTAAAGGGTGCAATTGTATTCAGCCACGACGGAGAGATGTTGGCGTTGCTGGGCGGACCAGGCGTCAGACTGTCGCGTGAAGGCGTGCACCAGAGCCATGTGGTATGTGCGAATGACGAAAGGCGTACCTTCTAAGAAATGGTGAAAGTGACGAACAGCCAAGTGCACCGCCAGCAATTCGCGATCGAAGGTAGAATAACCCGATTCTACCTTGGACAGTTTTCTGCTGAAGAAGGCCAATGGGCGGGGCGAGCCATTGACCACCAGTTCGAGTACTGCACCAATAGCGACGTCGCTGGCATCGGTGAAGAGAAGGAGAGGGGCATGTGGGATAGGAAAAGCGAGAGCTGCTGCAGTTGATAGGGCCTTCATTGCATTACAGATGGCCGCTTCTTGAAGGGGACCCCACTTCAAGTCCTTCGGTTTGCCCTTGACGGAGGCGTAGAGGGGAGCAATAGTGGCAGCAATGGCTGGCAGAAAACGGTGATAATAGTTTATCATGCCCAAGAATTCCTGCAGAGCTTTGACGGTTGAGGGTGCGGGGAAGTCATGAACGGCTGCTACCTTCTCAGGGAGGGGATGGACTCCTTCAGGAGAGATGCAGTGCCCTAAGAACGACACTTCGTTGGCGCCAAAGGTACACTTGTCGTACCGGACTACAAGGCCATTTTGTTGCAGGCGGTCGAGCACGATGCCCAGGTGACGGAGGTATTCCTCCTTTGAGGAGGAGAACACAAGTATTTCGTCCACATAACATACACAGAAAGGGAGGTCCCCTAAGATGCCATCTATGATACGTTGAAACGTGGCCCCAGCATTACGAGGGCCAAAACAGTAGTAATTGAAGGTGTATGTACCAAAGGGAGTGGTGATGGTGGTCTTGGGATGTCTTCTGGGTTCATAGGCACCTTATAATACCCTTTCAGGAGGTCGAGCGTAGAGAAAACCTTCGCTTTGTGTAGGTAGGAGGTCACGTCGGCAATGTTTGGGAGAGGGTAGTGATCCGGTTCTGTTTGCAGGTTCAGGCGCCTGTAATCCCCGCACGGACGGAGGGAGCCGTCCTTCTTCAGGATGATGTGTAAGGGTGACGACCATGGGCTGGAGGCCTTTTGGCAAAGGCCCATTTCTCCCATTTCGGCGAACGTCTGTTTGGCGGCTGCCAATCGTTCCGGTGCTTGACGTCAGAATTTTTCAAAGACTGGGGGTCCTGTCGTCTTGATATGGTGATAAATACCGTGCTTGGCAGGAACCGTGGGCGTTTGGCGAAGTTCTGGATGGAAAACTTCCGTGTATGACGTGAGGAGGTGGGCGTAGGCATCCGTGGGTGCGCTGATGTGGAGAGTGAGGCTAGAGGGGCGGGTTGAGGACCTGTCGATGAGTACGAGTCTGCGTTAACCAATCGTTGGTGGGCAACATCGACCAGAAGGTGGAAATGAGAGAGGAAATCCGCACTGAGGGTTGGCAATGTGACGTCAGAAACGAGAAACTTCCAATTAAATTTACAGACGTCATCTACCAAGCGGACGTCGGCAGAAGTACACAGACTACGTCGTGTCCTGAAGAGTTCCCTTAGCAAAAGAAAATGACAAGCACCCGTGTCTACCAAAAATCGCATGCCCATTCCTGCATCATTCAAAAAGAAAAGATTAGAAACACGGGAGGCCACCGCCACGAGCGATGGTCTACTTACATGTTTTTTGGCCACTAACAATCTTTGGCATATTTCTTCACGGTTGCCCCGAATCTGAAGTGGTAGTATTAAAACTGCGGTGGATGGGAGGTAGTAACTGGCTGTAGAAGTCTCTGGTTTGGGCGCGAGCGATTGGTGGGTGGTGGGTGGCTTTGTGGACGCTTTGGCACGTCACGGGGTAGGTTTGTATGTCCTATGGCATTCACGTCAGCTTCGGTTGACGCTGAATAGGCATCCTCTTCATCAGGGGTGGAGGAGTTGATGGAGGTCTTGAAGTGGCTCTCCATAAGGGTGTCGGCTTTGGTCATCAAGTCCTTTATGGGTAAACTATCGACATCGGGCAAGGCAGCGCATATAGGTTCAGGTAAACGGCGTATCCAAAGGGCACGAAGTAGGTTCACCTCACGAGGAGAGCCATCTGCGGCAGGTTGCAGGCGAGCGATACTGGTCATTTCCCTGAGTGCAAGCGAAGCCCTTTGTTCCCCCAATGGTTGTTGCGAGAGCTGAAAAAGCTTTGCTATACGGGCGGCTGGCGACAGCGAGTACTGCTGTAGAAGGTATGTTTTGAAGGCGTAATACGCTATTGAGGTGTCTCCTTGCTCACAAAGCCAGTCGGATATTTCCGGGAAGGTGTCCTCAGGTATCGCCGCGAGAACATAATCTGTTTTGGGGGTTAGGTGTGTCACGCCCTTGATGCGAAACTGGACTTCTGCGCGCTGAAACCAAGCAAACGCCTCTCCGCTGGCGAACGATGAAAGTTTCAATGGAGCAGCCGCAGCACCAACTTCCGTAGAGTCCGCCATAGTACCAACGATGGAGGGGCGAGGGGTGGGGGGAAGGCGGTGGGAGCGAGTCGACTTCCAGGGTCACCAATGTGACGGGCCGAGAGAAGGTTGTGACTCAAAGACAGGTTGAGCGCAACTGAGTAAGTCTATTATAGAACACTCTCCTTTATATATAAAAGCTCAAAGCAACAAGAAATTTCATGTTAAAAAACAGACACTGTTACAGAGGAGAAAAGCAGAAATGTTAATTCTGGATCTTTTTAGTGCGGGGGAAGAGCGAAGATACAAGCATAATATATACACAAAATGAACTATGTACGATCGTGTGACACACGGTTGGTACAAGGTAGAGAAGACTGGCGAAATCTAACTGAGGCCTTTTGCATCAATAGGCGTAGGAGGAGATGACGAAGATTACTTTATTGTAAGAAAGCATAGCTTTTCAGAATCGGTCATTCAACAAACTTGACCAATGTGAGCTAAATTTTGAACTGGCTCATCGGAGTAGAGGAAATGAAGGCAAGTAAAAGTAAGTTGAATTTAACGGATCCCCTTTTTTACATATGAATAAAACTATTGTGAACAATCAGAAATCTCATAGGAACTTAATCAAGAAACATTATCAACATAATGACATATTTTCACTCTTTTTTTTTTTCTACAGTAAGAAGTTTTTCCTGTTAACAAATGAAGACCTATGAACTTCAATGCAACTTTATAAGGATATCATTCAATACAAACCCTTTTTTTCACAATATAATCATAATGACAATTATTCGTTAAAAAAGGGGATAACAATCTCTACAAAGAATATTTAGTTACAAGTTCAAATTTATATATATATATATATATATATATATATATATATATATATATATATATATATATATATATATATATATATATATATATATATATATATATATATATATATGTGTGTGTGTGTATATATATATATATATATATATATATATATATATATATATATATATATATATATATATATATATATAATATATATATATATATATATATATATATATATATATATATATATATATATATATATATATATATATATATATATATATATATATATATATATATATATATATATATATATATATATATATATAGAGAGAGAGAGAGAGAGAGAGAGAGAGAGAGAGAGAGAGAGAGAGAGAGAGAGAGAGAGAGAGAGAGAGAGAGAGCTTTAATTATTAAATTCACAAAAATAGTATTTTTTAAGATTGTTCCTTTATCTTGTTGTTTTATCCTTTTTTACTGATATCAAGTACCATGCTAACGGCAACTGGGATGTTGAAATATTTATAAGTAGTTTTGTCATTTAATCTACAGTCTTAAATCATACATTTTGGAGAGAAAAAACCCAAGAGACATGCATTCAGACAAGTTATTCAATTAGGGTTAGTTGGGATACATCTTACTTTATGATTATCTCACCGGAAATGAGAGGCAAAAGACTAAATGAATTACATTTAAACTCAAATTGAAACGTGTCAGAAAAATATAATTTTTTGATGATTCGTAACCAGAAATTACGTTGTCTTCTTAAGATGGAGGATTTCTTGAGCGTATTTATCCAGAGATGATGCACTTTTAAATACACCGTATTTAATCAAAAAGGCTCGGCCGTAAGCGAAATGACTTGAGAATGCAAGTAAGAAATAGCTCCCGTTGTTAATTTGAGCTAATATAAAAATTGTTAACATGGATAACAATAAAGATTATTTGTTTGTTTATTTTTTAGTTCTTTGTAAAGCAGAATAGGCTCTTGACCTTTCCTCTAATCCAAAAACAGTTTGTTGCATTGACTCAAAACGACATTTGATTACCGTAAGTTGAATGAGTTATCTAAATCTGATTGTTATCCATTACCTCGCATTGAGGATTGTATTGATCGAATGGGTAAGGCCAAATACATTAGTAAATTCGATTTGTTGAAAGGTTATTGGCAAGTTCCTTTTTCAAAGCGGGCAAGGGCCCTGTCTGCTTTCGTAACACCAAAGGACTGTTTCAATGTAAAGTTATGCCGTTTGGTATGAAGAACGCGGCTGCCACCTTTCAGAGGTTAATGAATACCTTAGCCTATGGTTTAGAAGGATGTGTTGTGTATATTGATGATATTGTTATTTATAGTGATGATTGGGAAACCCATTTAAAATGTATTAGGGCAATATTGGAGGTGTTGAAAAAGGCAAGTTTGGTAATTAATTTAAAGAAAAGTGAATTCGCAAAGGCAAAGGTGGTATATTTGCGTCTTGAGGTTGATAATGTTAAAGTTGCTCCTAAGCAGGCCAATATCGAAAGTATTGAAAACATGGTAATCCCTAAGTGTAGGAGGGATGTCAGAAGATTCCTTGGTTTGAGTGGGTACTACCGAAGGTTTGTTAGGAATTTTTCGGATATAGCCGATCCGTTGAGAAATCTTTTGAGAAAGAAGGTAGCTCTTGTCTGGACGGATGAAACATAAAGGGCTTTTGATAATTCAAAAAGAGTATTAACTAATTTCCCTGTCTAGAGAGCTCCTGATTTTGAACTTCCTTTTTCTCTTGCCACGGATGCAAGTGACGTTGGTGTAGGAGCGGTGTTGTTGCAGAATGACAAGCAGGGAGTTTCTCATCCTGTCGCATTCTTTTAAAAAAAGTTGTCCTCCGCCCAACGTAGATATTCCACTGTGGAGAAAGAGACTCTTGCTTTAATATTTGCTATTAACCATTTTCAGGTTTATCTCTCCTCCTCAGATACACCTATTAAGGTCTTGATGGATCATAATCCCATGACCTTCATCAGCAGATACAAGAATAAAAATCAACGATTGATGAGGTGGAGTCTTATGCTGCAAGAGTGGAATTTAGAATTTTCCCACATCCCAGGGAAAGATGATATTGTTGACGATTTTCTCCCTCGCAGCGTGGAATAGTAGTTAATTGGCAGAGGGCTATGACATTATTAATGAGAGTATCTGTATCGTTCAAATTATGGTGTGTGTGCTGTTGAAGTGGGCACGTAGTGAGTAGAAATAAATGTATATTTAAGATTTATCAATCTTGGTTTCTTTACAGAGGACGATAATGTTTTAGGTGCAGTATACGGGATATTTAAAGTTAAAAGGTGAGGGTGATCACTGGTACTTACTAATGGTTGAATAATTAGGTGGTCTAAGGTTTTGAGGTGTCAGGTACGATAAGGTTTAAGATAACTTAAGAAAAGAGATAGGCACTAATCCGGTTATTCTGTATTTTCAGTCTAATAATTAAGTTTCATCGATTTTGTGTGTTTGTTTGTGCAGGGGAATCTTGTGGTGGTGTTCTCTGTGTCGTTCGGTGTGTGTGTATGTATTGGACACTATGGTGATAGGTGTGATATAACACTGAAATAGACAGGGGTTTTTGAGCCCAACATTTATTGATAGTGAGTGAAGTGTATCCCTGAAATTGAACAGTGTATTGAGTGTGGAAAAGGTAATTGCCTTTGGACTATATAATCAGAATCCAGTTGTTAGAGCAATATCTCGCTCCTAAGTTTAGTGATGGTGTGAGTGATGTGAAACTCTTAGGTTGGGTATTTATTTATCAAATGTTGATGTTGAGAGTTTCTGGTTTTGGAAACTCTTCCTTTGAAAAGTATTAAGTTTATGAGGTTATTAATATTTGTTATATATTGCTATCCTTGTGAGCTGCAATCCTTGGTACTTGCCTCCCTCTTTCCTTTTGTTTAAATTATGTTTTTGCAGTTTGTTTAAGGATTATTTTTGAGTGTTATTTTAATATTTCAATATGTGATAACCTGTATGTTGTAATTTAAATCATATTTTAAGAAAAAAAAATTATTCGGAGGAATTTTTTTTTTCTTGTTGGGTGAGGAGATGTAACATTGTTGTTATATATTTCTAAAATATTTAAGTTTTTTTTTATGTATAAGATTAAGTATAGACGTATTGTATTCTTTCTTTGATATTTTGTCTTTTCACTGGTGGTTATGTTGGTGTTTATTATGGACTAACGGCTGCTTTATATTTTCAAGTGGTGTGGGTTACGTGGCTGCGCTCCCGCGTGAACGGAGGTATGAAGGGGTTTGTTGGGAGAGGGTTACTCAGTGTGCTTCTAAGCCTCCAACCTTGAAGGGAACGTCTATTGCTACGGGAATTATACTTTTCTTCGCCACATTGCAGAGCCACGCTTTGAAGCCACATAATCATTGGATATCCTTACTCTGCAGCAAGAATTATTATTCTACATATTGTGTATTGCCCTTGGTTCAGTAAAAACCAAGGGGACCTCTCTGTCCCAAGGTAAAAATTGATTCCTGCATATG
>NC_090745.1:38761248-38766072 GCF_036898095.1 Palaemon carinicauda
ATATATATATATATATATATACATATATATGCATATATATATATATATATACATATATATGCATATATATATATATATATACATATATATGCATATATATATATATATATATATGTATATATATACATAAATAAATATATCTATATATATATATATATATATATTTTTATTTACATATAAATATATATATATATATATATACATATATATAAATATATATATATATATATATATATATATGTAACATTATTGCTTTAATATGTCTAAATTATTTAAGTTTTTATAGATGTATAAGGTTAAATATACTGTAGAATTATTGTTTTCTTGCTTTAATTGTTTGTCTTTTCACTGGTGTTTATGTTAGTGGTTATAATGGACTAACGGCTGTTTCATATTTTCAAGTGGTGTTGGTTACGTGGCTGCGCTCCTGCGTGAACGGAGTTTTGGAGGGGCTTTTTTTGAGGATGGTTCCTCAGTGTGTTTCTGAGCCTCCAACATTGAAGGGCACGACATTTGCTACTGGATTATATTTACTCCTCGCCATTGCAGAGCTACAGTGTGAAGCTATTTAGCTTTTTGGATATCCATTCTCTGCAGCAAGGACCCAGTTCATCTTAACATTTTGTGCACTGCCCTTGGTTCAGTAAAAGCCAAGGGGACCTCTCTGTCCCAAGGTAATAATATTTATACCTGCTTAAGTATCGTGATCACGACCGTTGATAGTCAGCTGACGTCATTAGTGGAGCTTGTGAAAGCCTTTGAATCACACCAGCCATCGTCAATTTGATAGGGATATTTAGTTTGTATTTGTTAGGATGTTCTCACTTTTCGTTGGCCTTCTCCTTTCTGGACCCTCTCTCCATTTAGTATGCATGTGTTGATGACCTTTCTGTAATCGTGTAATTGTTTTCTTTTACAGGGAGTTAAGATTGAGTGTGTATCATTTATTATTGTATTATTGTGGTTCAGGTGTTATTTCTGTCTTGTTATTATGTATTAAAATTAAGGAAATTTTTGTGGTATTTTCTTTGTCCCCTTGAGTTGACTTTGCACTCGTATTGATATTTGGTTACTATTCCACCTTTAGTGGACTTAGTACTCTATGATGGTGAATACTATTTGATAAGTGTAGTGTTTTGAGTGGTGGTCAAAGCCAGCCATCACAAGTGGCGACCGTGACAGGATTGTTCGTTCCTGAGTATTCACCTGTTTGTGCAAAGTTAATTCTTGGGGTAATTTTTTTTTCAGGCAGTGTATTTTCACCTCCTCGGTGTTGTTTTATGTAAATTTAGTGTTTTGTGTGAATAAGTGATCATGGCTGTTAACGTATTCGAACTCCTTAGAGGAGAGGGGTGGCAAGAGAGGTTGGCAGAGTTAAATAGGGAAGACTTGGAAATTGTTGCAGAGCATTTTGAATTGGAATATGATGTGTCCATTAGAAAGGGTGTATTGCTATTGCAAATTTATGATTATGTTAAAACTGTAAAGACAAGTGGGGAACAAGAGGTGAAACCTGATAATGTAGTGTCAGTAGAAATTTTGGATAGGCAAATTGCCCTGAGACAAATGGAATTTGAAATGGAAAAGTTTAAGGCAGGGGAAAGAGAAAAGGAGAGGCAGCATGAGATTGCTATGAGAAACCCAGTTTCTTTTTCCCCCGCCCATTCCCCAAATAGGTTAGTAACTCCTGCTATTAATTTATCGCAGGCTCTCAAATTTGTACCTAAATTTGAAGAAAATAATGTAGCAGAGTTTTTTGTATCGTTTGAGAGGATTGCTGCAAGGTTGGAGTGGCCCCAAGAGTATTGGACCACTCTTATACAAAGTAAATTGGTTGGAAGAGCTCAGAGGGTATATGTAACGCTGGAGGAGGATCTATCAGCAGATTATGAGAGTGTGAAGGCTATTGTCTTGAAGGCCTATGAGTTAGTCCCTGAAGCTTATAGGCAACGCTTCCGGAACTTAGAAAAATGTAGGGAACAAACTTATGTTGAATTTGCCAGGGCGAAGGAACAGTATGCTAGCGATTGGTTCAAGTCCAAGGAGGTGGGAGATTTTGAGAAATTGAAGGAGTTAATGTTGGTGGAGGAGTTTAAAAGGTGTGTCCCGGATAAACTGAAGGTCCACCTCGAAGAGTTAAAACTCGAGACTGTTCAGGAGGTAGCCATCACTAGTGACGAATTTTGCTTGTCTCATAAGAGTGAGTTAGGGGGAGTAACGACAAAGGTGAATTCTGGTTGGGTTAAGATGGGTAGGAATAATAATGCTAATCCTAATAATAATGCTAAGGTGTTTAGTAGAAATAATCAGGGAAGTAATAATAATCAGGGTAACGCTAATAATAATTTTTCTCCTAACAGAGGCAATAGGCCAAATATATATAATCCAGAGAAATTGAAAACATTGACGTGCTTCTTTTGCAATAAGAAGGGGCACGTAAAGAGTATGTGTTATGCGTTTAGAAAATCTCAAAATGCTAATGTTAGGCCAGTGATGGGTGTGGAAGAGAGAGAGAGAGAACCTACCCCAACAACATCCGCTGATCAATGACTACCTGGTTGTTTTGACAGATATTTGTCTTTCGGTAGTGTCTCCTTCGCCAATTCGTCCGAGAAAAGACGAGTGCGTATTTTGCGTGATACCGGTGCAGCTCAGTCTTTGATTCTAAGGGAGGCATTACCTTGTAATTTTGTACCCAAAAGTGGGGAATTTGTGTTATTGGCTGGTTTTCCTGATTCCGTAAAGTCATATGCTATTGAAAATTTTAATTTAATCTGCCCTTCCTTTGCAGGGAATTTGAAATTGGCCATAGTTGATAAATTCCCGGTTAAGGAGGTTGATGTTGTGTTAGGGAATGATGTGGCTATGAAGAATAATAATTGTCCGATATTGATAAACCCTGATAGTGAAGTAGCAGCAGTTACTCGTTCTAGTGCTAGAATTGTTGACGCTGCAGAGTCAACAATTGATCTAGATTTAAGTAGTTTAGATCGTAGTGATAGCCTAGCTGTAGATCTTGGAATGTTAACGGACAAGTTAAATTGGACTACTGAAGAGCTAATCAAAGCCCAGAAAAAGGAGTTTCGGGAACTCCCTATCGAGTCAGGGGAGGTGTCTGATATGACTGGTCCAAAATTTAAGATAATTAATAATATTTTATATAGGTTGAGTAGGCCTATGGGGGTGGATAATGTTGATTATGAAATTGTGAAACAGATAATGGTTCCTTTTGGTTACAGGAAGGAGTTAATGTCATTGGCGCACGAAAGTGGTCTGGCCGGCCATTTTGGAATTCATAAAACTTCTTGCAAATTTTTAGGGAATTATTATTGGCCCGAAGTTGAAGGCAGATGTAAAGAAGTTTGTCAATAGTTGTGATGTGTGCCAGAGGGTCGGTAAACCCAATCAGCGGATTCCAAAATCGCCTCTATGTCCTATTCCTGTAGTTTCCGAACCTTTTAAGGAAGTCATTATTGATGTGGTTGGACCATTACCGAAGATGCGTAGTTGGTAATGAGTATATTTTGACAATCATGGATAGGATGTCTCGATATCCCGAGGCAATACCACTACGTACAATAAAAAGTGTTTAAAATTGTAGATGTACTAATTGACTTTTTTACCAGGTTTGGGATGCCTAAGATTATTCAATCGGATTGTGGTTCTAATTTTGTTAGCAGGTATTTCAGAGATAAAATGGCAGAGTTAAATATAAAACATGTGACCTCTTCTCCATATCATCCGGAAAGCCAGGGAGCTCTGGAGAGATTTCATCAGACCCTGAAATCCATGGTAAAGAAATATTGTTTTGATTAATGGTTCTGAATGGGATAAGGAATTACCTTATTTGTTGTTCGCTTTTCGTTCTGTCCCAAGTCAGTCTTTAGGTTTTTCGCCTTTCAGCCTTGTGTTTGGCTATTGTGTTCGAGGTCCTCTTGATGTGGTTCGTGAGTTTTGGGAGGGAGACGTCCCTGAGGTTAATTTATTGGATTATGTGTCTAATCTAGGCGAAAAATTAACCAAGGCTTGGAAATTTGCGGGTGAAAACTTATTATGTAGCCAAAAAAGAATGAAGTTTTTCTTTGATAGAAGGTCCAAGGCACGCGACTTTGCGGTAGGCGATAAAGTATTAGTTTTGTTACCTTTCCCAGGGAATCCATTGAAAGCTTCTTTTTCAGGTCCTTGGAAAATTTTGAAAAAAATAAGTGAAGTTAACTATTTAGTGGAGACACCTCAAAGAAGGAAACCTTTTCAACTGTGTCATGTAAATATGTTGAAAGCTTATATGGAACGGGAAAAAGTCATTCCTGTGGCAACTATTGGGAACACGGTAGATTCTGAGAACAATAACCATTTTTCTTTTTCAGAGGGGGAGGGTATTGATGATAATTGTTTTAATGGATGTGAATGGCGGTCGGATAATAGAAAGTCTTTGGAAAAATTTTCGGGAGTAATTTCACATTTAGGTAAGGAAGAACAAAGGTCTTTGAAAAATTTAGTATCTAATTATAAAGAATTATTTTCGGATGTACCGGGTAGGACTTCGGTCCTTGAACATGATGTAGAGGTAGGTAGCGCCACTCCTGTGAAACAATCTCCTTACAGGTTGAATCCCTTCAAAAATGAGGTTGTAGCAAAGGAAGTGGATTATATGCTAAAACATGACCTAATTGAACCTAGTCAAAGTCCTTGGTCATCACCTGTTGTATTGGTAAAGAAATCCGACGGTGATTTCAGGTTATGTTTTGATTACCGTAAGTTGAATGAGTTGTCTAAATCTGATTGTTATCCATTACCTCGAATTGAGGATTGTATTGATCGAAT
>NC_090745.1:38769072-38776572 GCF_036898095.1 Palaemon carinicauda
ATATATATATATATATATATATATATATATATATATATATATCTATATATATACATATATATATATATATATATATATATATATATATATATATATATATACATATATATATATATATATATATACATATATATGCATATATATATATATATATATATATATATATATATATATATATATATATATATATATACATATATATGCATATATATATATATATATATATATATATATATATATATATATATATATATATATATATATATATATATATACATATATATGCATATATATATATATATATATATATATATATATATATATATATATATATATATATATATATATATATATATATGTATATATATACATAAATAAATATATCTATATATATATATATATATATATATATATATATATATATATATATTTATTTACATATAAATATATATATATATATATATATATATATATATATATATATATATATATATATATATATATATATATATATACATATATATAAATATATATATATATATATATATATATATATATATATATATATATATATATATATATATATATATATATATATATATATATATATATATATATATATATATATATATATATATATTGTAACATTATTGCTTTAATATGTCTAAATTATTTAAGTTTTTATAGATGTATAAGGTTAAATATACTGTAGAATTATTGTTTTCTTGCTTTAATTGTTTGTCTTTTCACTGGTGTTTATGTTAGTGGTTATAATGGACTAACGGCTGTTTCATATTTTCAAGTGGTGTTGGTTACGTGGCTGCGCTCCTGCGTGAACGGAGTTTTGGAGGGGCTTTTTTTGAGGATGGTTCCTCAGTGTGTTTCTGAGCCTCCAACATTGAAGGGCACGACATTTGCTACTGGATTATATTTACTCCTCGCCATTGCAGAGCTACAGTGTGAAGCTATTTAGCTTTTTGGATATCCATTCTCTGCAGCAAGGACCCAGTTCATCTTAACATTTTGTGCACTGCCCTTGGTTCAGTAAAAGCCAAGGGGACCTCTCTGTCCCAAGGTAATAATATTTATACCTGCTTAAGTATCGTGATCACGACCGTTGATAGTCAGCTGACGTCATTAGTGGAGCTTGTGAAAGCCTTTGAATCACACCAGCCATCGTCAATTTGATAGGGATATTTAGTTTGTATTTGTTAGGATGTTCTCACTTTTCGTTGGCCTTCTCCTTTCTGGACCCTCTCTCCATTTAGTATGCATGTGTTGATGACCTTTCTGTAATCGTGTAATTGTTTTCTTTTACAGGGAGTTAAGATTGAGTGTGTATCATTTATTATTGTATTATTGTGGTTCAGGTGTTATTTCTGTCTTGTTATTATGTATTAAAATTAAGGAAATTTTTGTGGTATTTTCTTTGTCCCCTTGAGTTGACTTTGCACTCGTATTGATATTTGGTTACTATTCCACCTTTAGTGGACTTAGTACTCTATGATGGTGAATACTATTTGATAAGTGTAGTGTTTTGAGTGGTGGTCAAAGCCAGCCATCACAAGTGGCGACCGTGACAGGATTGTTCGTTCCTGAGTATTCACCTGTTTGTGCAAAGTTAATTCTTGGGGTAATTTTTTTTTCAGGCAGTGTATTTTCACCTCCTCGGTGTTGTTTTATGTAAATTTAGTGTTTTGTGTGAATAAGTGATCATGGCTGTTAACGTATTCGAACTCCTTAGAGGAGAGGGGTGGCAAGAGAGGTTGGCAGAGTTAAATAGGGAAGACTTGGAAATTGTTGCAGAGCATTTTGAATTGGAATATGATGTGTCCATTAGAAAGGGTGTATTGCTATTGCAAATTTATGATTATGTTAAAACTGTAAAGACAAGTGGGGAACAAGAGGTGAAACCTGATAATGTAGTGTCAGTAGAAATTTTGGATAGGCAAATTGCCCTGAGACAAATGGAATTTGAAATGGAAAAGTTTAAGGCAGGGGAAAGAGAAAAGGAGAGGCAGCATGAGATTGCTATGAGAAACCCAGTTTCTTTTTCCCCCGCCCATTCCCCAAATAGGTTAGTAACTCCTGCTATTAATTTATCGCAGGCTCTCAAATTTGTACCTAAATTTGAAGAAAATAATGTAGCAGAGTTTTTTGTATCGTTTGAGAGGATTGCTGCAAGGTTGGAGTGGCCCCAAGAGTATTGGACCACTCTTATACAAAGTAAATTGGTTGGAAGAGCTCAGAGGGTATATGTAACGCTGGAGGAGGATCTATCAGCAGATTATGAGAGTGTGAAGGCTATTGTCTTGAAGGCCTATGAGTTAGTCCCTGAAGCTTATAGGCAACGCTTCCGGAACTTAGAAAAATGTAGGGAACAAACTTATGTTGAATTTGCCAGGGCGAAGGAACAGTATGCTAGCGATTGGTTCAAGTCCAAGGAGGTGGGAGATTTTGAGAAATTGAAGGAGTTAATGTTGGTGGAGGAGTTTAAAAGGTGTGTCCCGGATAAACTGAAGGTCCACCTCGAAGAGTTAAAACTCGAGACTGTTCAGGAGGTAGCCATCACTAGTGACGAATTTTGCTTGTCTCATAAGAGTGAGTTAGGGGGAGTAACGACAAAGGTGAATTCTGGTTGGGTTAAGATGGGTAGGAATAATAATGCTAATCCTAATAATAATGCTAAGGTGTTTAGTAGAAATAATCAGGGAAGTAATAATAATCAGGGTAACGCTAATAATAATTTTTCTCCTAACAGAGGCAATAGGCCAAATATATATAATCCAGAGAAATTGAAAACATTGACGTGCTTCTTTTGCAATAAGAAGGGGCACGTAAAGAGTATGTGTTATGCGTTTAGAAAATCTCAAAATGCTAATGTTAGGCCAGTGATGGGTGTGGAAGAGAGAGAGAGAGAACCTACCCCAACAACATCCGCTGATCAATGACTACCTGGTTGTTTTGACAGATATTTGTCTTTCGGTAGTGTCTCCTTCGCCAATTCGTCCGAGAAAAGACGAGTGCGTATTTTGCGTGATACCGGTGCAGCTCAGTCTTTGATTCTAAGGGAGGCATTACCTTGTAATTTTGTACCCAAAAGTGGGGAATTTGTGTTATTGGCTGGTTTTCCTGATTCCGTAAAGTCATATGCTATTGAAAATTTTAATTTAATCTGCCCTTCCTTTGCAGGGAATTTGAAATTGGCCATAGTTGATAAATTCCCGGTTAAGGAGGTTGATGTTGTGTTAGGGAATGATGTGGCTATGAAGAATAATAATTGTCCGATATTGATAAACCCTGATAGTGAAGTAGCAGCAGTTACTCGTTCTAGTGCTAGAATTGTTGACGCTGCAGAGTCAACAATTGATCTAGATTTAAGTAGTTTAGATCGTAGTGATAGCCTAGCTGTAGATCTTGGAATGTTAACGGACAAGTTAAATTGGACTACTGAAGAGCTAATCAAAGCCCAGAAAAAGGAGTTTCGGGAACTCCCTATCGAGTCAGGGGAGGTGTCTGATATGACTGGTCCAAAATTTAAGATAATTAATAATATTTTATATAGGTTGAGTAGGCCTATGGGGGTGGATAATGTTGATTATGAAATTGTGAAACAGATAATGGTTCCTTTTGGTTACAGGAAGGAGTTAATGTCATTGGCGCACGAAAGTGGTCTGGCCGGCCATTTTGGAATTCATAAAACTTCTTGCAAATTTTTAGGGAATTATTATTGGCCGAAGTTGAAGGCAGATGTAAAGAAGTTTGTCAATAGTTGTGATGTGTGCCAGAGGGTCGGTAAACCCAATCAGCGGATTCCAAAATCGCCTCTATGTCCTATTCCTGTAGTTTCCGAACCTTTTAAGGAAGTCATTATTGATGTGGTTGGACCATTACCGAAGATGCGTAGTGGTAATGAGTATATTTTGACAATCATGGATAGGATGTCTCGATATCCCGAGGCAATACCACTACGTACAATAAAAAGTGTTAAAATTGTAGATGTACTAATTGACTTTTTTACCAGGTTTGGGATGCCTAAGATTATTCAATCGGATTGTGGTTCTAATTTTGTTAGCAGGTATTTCAGAGATAAAATGGCAGAGTTAAATATAAAACATGTGACCTCTTCTCCATATCATCCGGAAAGCCAGGGAGCTCTGGAGAGATTTCATCAGACCCTGAAATCCATGGTAAAGAAATATTGTTTGATTAATGGTTCTGAATGGGATAAGGAATTACCTTATTTGTTGTTCGCTTTTCGTTCTGTCCCAAGTCAGTCTTTAGGTTTTTCGCCTTTCAGCCTTGTGTTTGGCTATTGTGTTCGAGGTCCTCTTGATGTGGTTCGTGAGTTTTGGGAGGGAGACGTCCCTGAGGTTAATTTATTGGATTATGTGTCTAATCTAGGCGAAAAATTAACCAAGGCTTGGAAATTTGCGGGTGAAAACTTATTATGTAGCCAAAAAAGAATGAAGTTTTTCTTTGATAGAAGGTCCAAGGCACGCGACTTTGCGGTAGGCGATAAAGTATTAGTTTTGTTACCTTTCCCAGGGAATCCATTGAAAGCTTCTTTTTCAGGTCCTTGGAAAATTTTGAAAAAAATAAGTGAAGTTAACTATTTAGTGGAGACACCTCAAAGAAGGAAACCTTTTCAACTGTGTCATGTAAATATGTTGAAAGCTTATATGGAACGGGAAAAAGTCATTCCTGTGGCAACTATTGGGAACACGGTAGATTCTGAGAACAATAACCATTTTTCTTTTTCAGAGGGGGAGGGTATTGATGATAATTGTTTTAATGGATGTGAATGGCGGTCGGATAATAGAAAGTCTTTGGAAAAATTTTCGGGAGTAATTTCACATTTAGGTAAGGAAGAACAAAGGTCTTTGAAAAATTTAGTATCTAATTATAAAGAATTATTTTCGGATGTACCGGGTAGGACTTCGGTCCTTGAACATGATGTAGAGGTAGGTAGCGCCACTCCTGTGAAACAATCTCCTTACAGGTTGAATCCCTTCAAAAATGAGGTTGTAGCAAAGGAAGTGGATTATATGCTAAAACATGACCTAATTGAACCTAGTCAAAGTCCTTGGTCATCACCTGTTGTATTGGTAAAGAAATCCGACGGTGATTTCAGGTTATGTTTTGATTACCGTAAGTTGAATGAGTTGTCTAAATCTGATTGTTATCCATTACCTCGAATTGAGGATTGTATTGATCGAATGGGGAAGGCCAAATACATTAGTAAATTCGATTTGTTGAAAGGTTATTGGCAAGTTCCTCTTTCAAAGCGGGCAAGGGCCCTGTCTGCTTTTGTAACACCACAGGGATTGTTTCAATGTAAAGTTATGCCGTTTGGTATGAAGAACGCGGCTTCTACCTTTCAGAGGTTAATGAATACTTTAGTCCATGGTTTAGAAGGATGTGTTGTGTATATTGATGATATTGTTATTTATAGCGATGATTGGGAAACCCATTTAAAACGTATTAGGGCACTATTTGAGGTGTTGAAAAAGGCAAATTTGGTAATTAATTTAAAGAAAAGCGATTTCGCAAAGGCGAAGGTGGTATATTTGGGTCATGAGGTTGGTAATGGTAAAGTTGCTCCTAAGCAGGCCAATATCGAAAGTATTGAAAATATGGTAGTCCCTAAATGTAGGAGGGATGTCCGAAGATTCCTTGGTTTGAGTGGGTACTACCGAAGGTTTGTTAGGAATTTTTCGGATATAGCCGATCCGTTAACAAATCTCTTGAGAAAGAATGTAGCATTTGTCTGGACGAATGAAACTCAAAGGGCTTTTGATAATTTAAAAAGAGTTTTAATTAATTTCCCTGTCTTGAGAGCTCCTGATTTTGACTTTCCTTTTTCTCTTGCCACGGATGCAAGTGACGTTGGTGTAGGAGCGGTGTTGTTGCAGAATGACGAGCAGGGAGTTTCTCATCCTGTTGCATTCTTTTAAAAAAAATTGTCCTCCGCCCAACGTAGGTATTCAACTGTGGAGAAAGAGACACTTGCGTTAATATTCGCTATTAATCATTTTCAGGTTTATCTCTCCTCCTCAGATACACCTATTAAGGTCTTGACAGACCATAATCCCCTGACCTTCATCAGCAGATACAAAAATAAAAATCAACGATTGATGAGGTGGAGTCTCATGCTGCAAGAGTGGAATTTAGAATTTTCCCACATCCCAGGAAAAGATAATATTGTTGCCGATTTTCTCTCTCGCAGCGTTGAATATTAGTTGATTGACAGAGGGCTATGCAGTTATTAAAGGTAGTATCTGTATCGTTCTAATTATGGTGTGTGTGCTGTTGAAGTGGGCACGTAGTGAGTAGAAGTAAATGTATATTCAAGATTTATTAATCGTGGTTTGTTTACAGAAGACTATAATGTTTTGGGTATATTATATGGGATCTTTAAGGTTAAAAGGTGAGGGTGATCACTGGTACTTACTAATGATTGATTAATTAGATGGGTCATGGGCTCACGAGTCTGTAGCACAACACAGCCGTTTTTTAGGTGCTACAGGCTGGTGTATGAGTGGTACCCTAGACTGAGTTAAGGTTAATCTACTAAGGTTTAGAGGTGTCAGGTACGATAAGGTTTTTAATAAGCTAAGAAAAGAGATAGGCACTAATCTGGTATTCTGTATTTTCAGGCTAATAATTACGCTTCATCGAGTTTGTTTGTTTGTTTGCGCAGGGGAGTCTTGTGGTGGTCTTCTCTGTCGTTCGGTGTGTGTGTATGTATTGGACACTATGGTGATAAGTGTGATATATAACACTGAAATAGACAGTGGTTTTTGTGATGAACATTTATTGATAGTGAGTGATGTGTATCCCTGAAAATGAACAGTGTATCGAGTGTGGAAAAGGTTATAGCTTTTGGACTATATATACAGAATCCGGTTGTTAGTGCAATGACTCTTAATTAAGTTTATTAACGATATGAGTGATGTGAAAATTTTTAGGTTTGGTACCTATTTATCGAATGGTGATGTTTTGGTTTTCTGGTTTTGGAAAGTTTACTTGTGATTAATTTAGGTTTAAGATTTTTTTTGGTATTGGTTATATATTGCTATCCTTGTGAGCTGCAAACCTTGGTACTTGCCCCCCTCTTTCCTTTTGTTTGTCATGTTTTTTCAGTTTGTTTAATAATTATTTTTGAGTGTTGGTTTAATATTTAATATTTTTGAGTGTTGGTTTAATATTTCATTATGTGATAACCTGTATGTTGTAATTCAAATCACTTTAGAAAAAAAAAAATTTTGGGAATTTTTTTTTTTTTGGTTGGGTGAGGAGGTGTAACATTATTGCTTTAATATGTCTAAATTATTTAAGTTTTTATAGATGTATAAGGTTAAATATACTGTAGAATTATTGTTTTCTTGCTTTAATTGTTTGTCTTTTCACTGGTGGTTATGTTAGTGGTTATAATGGACTAACGGCTGTTTCATATTTTCAAGTGGTGTTGGTTACGTGGCTGCGCTCCTGCGTGAA
>NC_090745.1:38789072-38794072 GCF_036898095.1 Palaemon carinicauda
TAGAAGAGAAAGTATCAACTCGAAAAGTCTAAAAAAAAATAAAAAACAGATATCCGCCTATGATTTATCATATTATGATATCGAAACATATGGAGGGGATACAGGTGTCTGTAAGACCAACACCGCATGTTTACATGAGATCTCCTCAGGCATATACGAA
Source organism: Palaemon carinicauda (assembly GCF_036898095.1). NCBI lineage: Eukaryota > Metazoa > Arthropoda > Malacostraca > Decapoda > Palaemonidae > Palaemon > Palaemon carinicauda. The sequence continues at coordinate 38,789,233 of NC_090745.1, forward strand.
CTTAAACAAACACACCAAGCACAAAGATTTCACCGATGAATGTCGGATGCAATTGAAAGTGCTAATTACAGAACTACTCTGTTCTTTCTGAACTGGTGATTTCACTAAATAAAGGATTGCTTGATTTTACTGACAGTGTGCAGAATATCAAGAGGTTGAAACTGGACTTAACCACTTAAAATTCGTGATGCTGAAGCTATTACAGGTACACATCTTTAGGGAGCACCGGAGTAGTGAGGATGCAAACCTATGCCATGAGGATCCCACAATCCCCAAGACTAGCACTCTAACCATTGAGCCACACCGACCACATTATTACAATTATGATGATGATGCTGATCATTATTATTATTATTATTATTATTATTATTATTATTATTATTGCTCCTGCTGTTGTTGTTGTTGTTGTTGTTGTTGTGGTTGTTGTTGTTATTGTCACAAGTTAATGGGATTAACATAAATAATTAGATGGGCCATTAGCTCACGAAATAGCAGGTCACAAGCTGGGCATGGAATATGGCAGCGTGCCCTCGACACTGAACTAGGTTACGATCTTAAGAGTAATGTTTGCCTTAGACTTTTAACATGCGACAAATAATAAGTGTGTGCCTCCCTCTTGCTTGACTTGGATAGAAATTAATATTGTAATTTTTAGTTGAAAAGTCAGGTTTGATATTTGAGATATAATGCTATTTTACTGATGAAAGATTAATGACAGTCCGTTCTTCCCGATTGTGTCTGTAATTTACAAGTGATTCATTGTCAACTTTCATTATGATCATTTTACGATAAACTGTTCCACTAATTTAAAAGTCAGCGAGGGACTTATATGTCGTTTGTTATTTAATTAAAAAAAAAAAAAAGATTAGAGTCCTGTTAAAGGTATACTTAAATCACTTATTCACTTTAAAGAAGATTTCTGCTCATATTTTTGTGAAAATTAACTTGGACAATAAATCTTCTTAAGGAGTAAAAGTCTTCCATTATTTATTGATTTAATTACCCCACATAGTGACATTGCTGCTTGTTATTATTGAAATAATTGAAACTAAAATTATTATGAAAATTATTGAAATAGTTATCGTTTTTGAAATTGTTGTCGTTTCTATCGCTGAAATTATCATAAATATTAAAGTTTCGTGATATCATTATTTATTAGAAATTTAGAAAATGTCATTATCTTTTTTCTTCATTATTGAAATCAACATTATCATCAAAGTTATTAATATCCTTAGAACAATTATTGATAAAATTCTTAGAATGATTAAAATTATTATCATTATTGGAATTATCAGCATTTTCATTAAAACTATTAATATTGTTAATATGTTTAAAATTATCTAAATTATTATTTAAGTTATCATCATTATCAATTTCGTAATTGTTGACAGCACCACGCTCTTCATTTACTCCAAAATAATGCAATCCTGCAGTTCTCATCTTCTTGCACAGTAATTTGGTTGTTATTTAAATTCTGGGAAAGCAATAATTAGCAAGACATGCAGAGGAAGGGGGAAGGGGTTATAAAAAGAAATTAGCCCGGTTTCCTCACTGAGTGACTTTGAACTGACATAAACAGAAGTTTATGATACCAGCGTACAACTGATATACTGTTTATTCAAAATATACTTAATCAAAAATTAAATGATTACTCAGAAGTGTCACTATTTGTAAATTGCATATTTCATGGACACTTTTGAGTAATTAATCCATTTTCAATTAAGTATATCTTGAATATACAGTATATCATATGTACACTGGCATCACGAATTCTGTTTGGTTGATTATGTCAACATGTCAGTTCCAAGTTGTTTAGTCAGGAAACCACGCTATTTTCTTTTTATTACCCCTTCCCCCTTCCTCAACATATTTTGCTAATTATTGTTTTCCCAGAATTTAAATAACCACCTAATTACTGTGCAAGAAGATGAGAACTGCAGGATTGCATTATTTTGGGGTAAATGGAGAGCGTGGTGTTGTAAACAATTACCATCAATTTTATCCAAATCAGTGTTACTATTAAAATTTTCGAAACATCATTAGTATCAAATTAATGAAATATATTATCATTAAAATCCTTAGAATTGTTATTAATATGAAGATGAATAAAATTAATTCATTGATATTATTACCAATAAAATTACTACAAACTTATATTGTTTCATTAAAATTACTATTATAATTGACATTGTTTTTTATCAGCATTATTGTTATTATTATTATTATTATTATTATTATTATTATTATTATTATTATTATTATTATTAGGTGAATTAACTTCATAAGACTGCTAGGGAAAAGTTTTATCTTTGTTGGGGTGTTAGCATTATCAGGGCATTCGTTCTTGTACCAGTGTTCCATTTCGTTCTTAATCGGACAGTTATTTTCCTCTTCGCAAAGTCATTATTTGCTATAAAAGTAATATTGCCGAGTTCTTCATAGGTGCATTTTCACGAACAGTGAGAAATGGACCTCCAAACAAAAGCCCTAATAGTGGCAGTTTTATACTTACTAGGGCACTCGCTATCACCATTCAGACACAGACCAAGGTTCGTTGTTTTGACATACACGGAGGTGTTGAAGTCAGCGTTATTTGTCTCTACAACGACATTAAGGAAGAAAGGACGTCCTTGAAGGCAGTGCTCGAGGGTGAACTTGAGAGAGCTGCATTCCTTAAAACTGCATTTAAGTTCTTCTATGCACCCCTCATTAGCCAATTTAACGAATGTATCGTCATTATAGCGAACATAGTTTTCAGGTTTGCTGTTTTTTGGAAAACTCTATTCCCATACTACCATATAAAAGTTAGCGAAGAGGATGACTGAAGGCTTGATAATGGACCAAGTTGATAGGGACACAAATACACCCACCCTCAACATCCCCCAACGTCTCCGTTCCTTTCTATAAATTTTAACCAAGAAAGCCCCCTTTACCACACACAAGGGTCCCACATATATTCAGATAGACAGCGTAGCCATGGGGTCCCTTTAGTCATTCTCTTCGCTAAGTTTATATGGGAGTAGTTAACGTTTCAAGGGATGTTACCTCTACTCTGAACACTATATAATTTCTAGAACATTCTAAACTCCTCGGAAGCGGGATTTCCTTGTTATATAATAAAAACACAGTGAATTTTATCTGCAATGTGTCGTAGATTATACATCCAAATTAACAATATATTTATGTTACTGATATTTATATGACTTAATTCTAATAATAATGAATATGAATAGTATAACTACTTGTTTCCTCTTAATAATTCTAATTTTTTCTGACATACTTAATAATCCTGCCTTTGAGAGATTATTCCTGAAAACTCCCTAAACTTGGGAAAAAATTAATATGTAAAATTTATTTATTTACTCACGTCTTCTAACATATTCTGCACACACATTTTCTCTACCTTTCATATAGTTTACTCTGACTTCCGATTATTTCTCATCTACTCCAGAAGCTAATTGATTCATATGTACCATCACAAGATGTCTGGATAAAATACTTCTTCAGTCGATTAATGTGATATCTCCAGGTTACACCATTCACGTCAATTTCTTAGTTCCACCGATTACATCGTTTAATTACCTTGAATGGTCCCTTCCACCCTAACAACAGCTTGTTATCGTTAGACATCGAAAGTAGTAGTCCATCCCCTTCCTCCATCTTCTGTTTTTTTTTTTTTTTTTTTTTTTGCCTTTTGATTTTAATAAGGATGGGCAACTAATGACGCTCTTTTCAGCACTTCGTGTGCTAATGCGGAATACCTTGAAGTCTTTTTTGAGAATAATCACATACTCATAGGAAGTTTTTGTTTTTCTCTCCACCACAGTATCTTCCCACAAACTTCTCATTAATGTGGATAGTCTTCGCTTAAAGTGTCTAAATGCTAGTTAAAGGGCAAAAACTTTCAACTCTGTAGGCAAACAACTAAGGTTCAAGATACCGATAACATTCATTGGGTTGTTTCGTCCACATCTTCTTTACATCTTCAATGTTCCATTAAATATTTCTACCATCCCATTACACGTGTCAGGATAAGGAGTGGTTTCAATCATGCTCAGAGACAACAGTCTGTATACTTCCTTCATCATATCCGATGTAAACTGAGTTTCATGGTTAGAAACTACCTCACTTAGAATTCCAGCCAGACCAAATATTACCAAAATGGCTTCAGCAACACCTGCAGTGTTAATTGCAGACGAATTCACTGCTTCAGGGTTCCTAGTGGCATAATCCACTGTTGTTAAGATGTATCAGAATGATCGAGGTTCGGTTGGGCCAACAAGATCCAGAGCTACATGGCTAATTGGTTCCTGTATTAGTGAAGTCATTTACAACGTCGCTCGAGCAACCCTTCCATTATCCACAGTTTGGTGGCTTATGTCACAGGACTTACAATACTTGGTTATATCTTGTGATACAACAGGCCAATGAATTTTGTTTAAGATTCTCTCAAGAATTCTATCAATGTCAAGATGTCCTCCCATCATACCTGCAGGGTCTGAATTAATCACAACTTCACGAGACACCTGGGGGTACAATCTGTTGATCCTTCAGATTACCTCCTACTAGTGATCTATAGAACTTATTATTCTTAAAAATTAACTGGGAGACTTTTTTTTTTTTTTTTTTTTTTTTTTTTTTTTTACTTTTTATGGGTGAACACGCCTCCTTCATCAGCATATGTCCTTAAGTTGTTGAAAGATTCATATTCCTTTTGAAGATCAACGATTTCTTTATCTTGACACATTTGGTTGAGCAAAGTTTATTTAAGTTGGGCAATGAACTTTTCTTCTTTGCTTGACTTCACATTACAACAACACCTTTTAAATCTTTTAGTTTT
>NC_090745.1:38799072-38801572 GCF_036898095.1 Palaemon carinicauda
CTCACGTTTGATGTTGTGGTTATGCACTTGAAGGGGATGAGCTCCTATAGCCCTTGTTAGTATTCTAGAAATTAGACAGTTGCTTAACGTTCATTCCTATGTAGCGTCCAGGGCATCCTGAAACCGGGCATAGGTAGGAATAAACCACATTGGTCTGCCTAAGGAAGTCATGAGTCAGTGGAGCTGTGTTATTCCTTATGATAAGGGATTTCGTCTTAGCAGTCTGGTAGTAGACTGTGGTTGCTGACGATGCCCCTCACTGCTTTTCTGTCCTTCTGGTACTCTCTATATATGTACCCCTTATATTATAAGTTGATGGTGGTGATGTTGTCCTTTGTTCGCTGGTCACCCTGGTTCTAATGTCTAAAGCTAGTTTGACCTCGTTGTTTACTTGCATTTTAGAATATCCATTATTCACAAGGACCTGTGTGATGCAATCATGTTCTTCATGGGTGAGGGCCCATAAGCCTTGATTGCAGAGGCCTTATACCTGGCAAGAAATACAATATACTTTACCCCTTGAGGCATACTCTAAGGTTGGTGTAGATACGTGTGCTATAACCTGAAGAACTGGAGGAGATGAAGACATCTAGAAAGAGCAGTCGAACATTGTTGCTGAGCCCCACGATGAACCTGAGGAAACTGCATTCTTCAAACGTCACGCAGAGTCTCAATATCCTAGGTGGAGGCGGTCATGATGAAAGTGTCGTTGAGGTACCTCACGTACATGTCAGCTTGATGTATGCTTGAGAAGACCCTCTCTTCGACAACTCCCATGAAAAAATTGGCGATGAACACACCAAGGGGATACCCCATCACCACACCATCCTGCTATATGAACATGTCGCTCCTGTGGGAGGTGAATGGGGACAGTTTCTGCATGGGAGTTGTCGAAAAGAGCGTCTTCTCCTGCATGCATGAAGTGATGAAGAAAATTATTATATCCAGAAAATTAAAAAAAGAAAAATAAAGTTTGATTTTAAGTTTATTTTAATGTTAAGTGTTAATGGTTATTGCCATTTGTTAATGTGTTCCGGAAAGTTAAGTGTTAATGTTTTCCGTCTTTTATTAATGTGCTTCGTAAAGCTGAAGGTTTAAGCTTTCTGGAACTTGTTAATGTCTTCCACCATTTATGATCCTCCTCTGCCAACCCGCAATCTCGTTTCTGGACATCACCTCAAACCAAAGGTATGGTTCCACATTTTTGTTACTGTATTTTCCATTTATTATTGAATTAATGTACTTTCTGTTCTAATTTTACATTTATTTCTGGTTATTAACGATTAGGTTATTATTGAATGATCCAAATGGTTGTATTTCATTGTGTTTAATACACTTTAGCCTTAATATAAAAATTAAGTGTAGTGTTTTTGTAGGCTTGGAATGAATTAGGCTATTTACATGGAAAAAAGGCGACTCACAATGCGAAAAAATATGTAAATGTCTGGCAACATGTATTCCAAGATTTTTGCAGTTTTTAAAACGTATATATTTGTATAAAATAGTGATATTACAGTCACCAACCCATAAAGGTAATAAAAAAGAAAGGTACAATTACGGTCATCTGTATTTTATTGAAATACGGTTGAGAACAGTATATTTTTTACGGAGAATTTCCGATTAAAATTGTGTGTGTGTGTGTTTTTTTTTTTTTTTAACAGTGTACGAAAGCCACTACGGCACCAATTAATTTTGTTTTGTGAGACATCATTACCGTTACAGTTTAAGATCGTGTGTGAAACCAGTGTGGTACAAAGAAAATGGATAAAGGAATAGTAATAGCAATTTCAAGAAGTAAAGCGGTGGTTGAGAAAATGAAAATAACACGCATAGCTAATGTGCAGATTCTCGTTTCATGTCCAACAAGTCTTCACACTGTGTTACGCAAAAAAAACCTTTAGAATAGATAATGAAAACGTCAGGTCTTCAAGTTTATTCAATTCAGCTTTATTGTATTTGAAAAGTTTTTAAAGAATCATGATTCTTTATAAAAGCTATATCAACCATTATTTTGTGAAAGTTGACTCAAATACACAAGTAACCATACCTTGACATTACAATAATTTTCTCATTATTTAAGGTTTCCTGGTATCCTTTTAAGAACTTCTAATTAAGAATGAATCCTTTCAATGAAATGGTTTCCTGAAAATAGGGGATATTATATATGGAATTTTTTAGAACATGAGGTATTTTATTCTTTTAGTTCCTGCGTCTAATATACATACCATTTTGTGTATAATAGACTCGTTTATTTTTTTGATGCTTACATAAAAAAAAACCATATCTTCTGAAGTTCTTGCTGATTTTATTTTATAGAATATAGAAAAACTACTTTGCATTATGTTTGATCAATCTGAAATATAATATAAAAAGTATTTCAAAGCATAATCAAAATCAGGCAGTGTTATGAAAGATCTTCAAAAGATTTTAGTTTTCATATGATTTCTGGCACTTTTTCCCATCAGCCCCAATTACTTTTTGGATAAAGCGTTTAAAGGCA
>NC_090745.1:38806572-38811572 GCF_036898095.1 Palaemon carinicauda
ATTCCCATTTTTGCTTTACATTTAGCCAACAGTGTTGCTATTTGGTCGTTGCACAACATATTCCTATTTAAAATTACACCAAGGTCTTTAATTGCTTCCTTGTTTGTGATTGTCTCATTATTAGGTCCCTTGTATGCATACACCATTCCTTCTCTGTTTCCATAATTTATTGATTCGAATTTATCGGAGTTAAATACCATCCTATTTATCTCCGCCCATTCATATATTTTGTTTAGATCTCTTTGTAGTGAGTTCCTATCTTCATCACAAGTAATTTCTCTACTTATTCTTGTGTCATCGGCGAAACTTCTCACTACGGAGTTTTCAACATCACAGTCTATGTCTGAGATCATAATAACAAATAGCAGTGCAGCTAATACCGTACCTTGGGGCACACCAGATATTACCTGGGCTTCATCTGATTTCTCGTCATTTGCAACCACTATCTGTTTTCTGTTTTGCAGGAATTCTTTTACCCATTTTCCTATCTTTCCCACAATATTATGCTTTCTCATTTTTTTCTCCAATATGTTATGGTCTACCTTGTCAAAGGCTTTTGCAAAATCTAGATAGATCACATCTGTGTCTTTTTCATTTATCATATTATTGTATATGTTTTCATAGTGTGCTATCAGTTGGGTCTGTGTACTTTTTCCAGGTACGAAACCGTGTTGACCCATATTAAACAAATTATTTTTGACCAAATGGTTCATTATTTTCTTTTTTATTACCCTCTCATACACTTTCATAATATGTGATGTTAGACTAACAGGTCTATAATTGCTTGCCTCTAGTCTTGATCCACTTTTGAAGATAGGGGTTATATAAGCTAATTTATGTTTAACATATATCTCGCTCATATCTATACTCTGTCTTAGCAGTATTGCAAGCGGCTTCGCGATAGTGTTTGCAGTTTTTTTTAACAAAATCGCTGGAACTCCATCTGGTCCGGCTGCCGATCCATTTTTAATTTCGTTTATAGCCGTGACAATATCTGCTTCATTAATATCTATATCCGTTAGATATTCGACATTTTCTTCTCTCATTTCTGTTTCATTATTCTCATTCGCAATTCTTGCCGTGAACTCACTCTTATATTTTTCTGCTAATATGTTGCATATTTCCTTTTTTTCATTCGTTAGCCGTCCTTCAATTCTTAGAGGGCCTATTTCTATTCTCCTTTTATTCATCTTTTTTGCATAGGAGTAAAGTACTTTGGGGTTTCTTTTTATATTTTGAAGTGTCCTTTCTTCTAAGTCCCTTTTTTCATTTTCTTTCGACTGTATAATCTTTTGTTCTGCATTTTCTATCTTACATTTTATTTCTCTCATTTTCCACACATTTTTTTCTTTTGCAAGATTTTTCTTCCACTTTATAATTTTCTGAAATAAGATCCTTCTGTCTCTTGGTATGCACGTCTTTTGTTTATTGTTTTTTTTTCGGTACATATTTTTCAACAATTTTCTCCAGTATTTTGTACAGTATGTCCGTATTTACCTGTATATTATCACTTATAAATACATTTTTCCATTCTTTATTCAGTTCTTCATTTATTTCTGACCATTTTATATTCTTACTGTAAAAGTTATATTTTCCATATCCTTCCCAAATTTTGTGCTTTTATTAATTCTGTGATCACTTGCTTTGGAATGAACTATCAATTCTATGACATTGTGGTCTGAAATTCCCGTGTTATACACTATTATTTCTTTAACATAAAGAAAGATGTCGGCGTTGACGGGCGGACCAGGCTTCAGACTGTCGAATGAAGGCGTGCACCATAGGCATGTGGTCTGTGCGAATGACGAAGGGCGTACCTTCTAAGAAATGGCGAAAGTGACGGATAGCCAAGTGCACCGCCAGCAATTCGCGATCGAAGGTAGAATAACACGATTCTGCCTTGGACAGTTTTTTGCTGAAGAAGGCCAATGGGCGAGGCGAGCCATTGACCACCTGCTCGAGTACTGCACCAATAGCGACGTCGCTGGCATCGGTGGAGAGAAGGAGAGGGGCATATGGGATTGGAAAAGTGAGAGCCGCAGAGGTTGATAGGGCCTTCTTTGCATTGCAGAAGGCCGCTTCTTCAAGGGGACATCACTTCAGGTCCTTTGGCTTGCCCTTGAGGGAGGCATAGAGGGGAGCAAGAGTGGTGGCAATGGCTGGCAGAAAACGGTGATAATAGTTGATCATGCCCAGAATTTCTTGCAGAACTTTGACGGTCGAGGGGGCGGGGAAGTCCTGAACGGATGATACCTTCTCAAGGAGGGAATGGACTCCTTCAGGATTGATGCGGTGCCCTAAGAACGACACTTCGTTGGCGCCAAAGGTACACTTGTGGTACCGGACTACAAGGCCGTTTTGTTGCAGGCGGTCGAGCACGATGCGCAGGTGATGAAGGTGTTCCTCTTTTGAGGAGGAGAACACAAGTATGTCGTCCAAATACCATACACAGAAGGGGAGGTCCCCTAAGATGACATCCATGACACGTTGAAACGTGGCCCCAGCATTACGAAGGCCGAAACAGGAGTAATTGAAGGTGTATGTACCAAACGGAAGGGTGATGGCGGTCTTGGGGATGTCTTCTGGGTTCATAGGCACCTGATAATACCCCTTCAGGAGGTCGAGCATAGAGAAAACCTTCGCTTTGTCACGTCGGCAATGTTTGGGAGGTGGCAGTGTTCCGGTTCTGTTCGCATGTTAAGGTACCTGTAATCCCCGCACGGACGGAGGGAGCCGTCTTTCTTCAGAACGATGTGTAAGGGTGACGACCATGGGCTGGAGGCCTTTTGGCGAAGGCCCATTTCCTCCATTTTGGCGAACGTCTGCTTGGCGGCTGCCAATCGTTCCGGTGCCAGACGTCTGAATTTTGCAAAGACTGGGGCTCCCGTCCTCTTGATATGTTGATAAATACCGTGCCTGGCAGGAGCCGTGGGCGTATGGTGAAGTTCTGGACGGAAAACATCCGGGTACGACATGAGGAGGTGGGCGTAGGCATCCGTGGGTGCACTGATGGTGAGAGAGAGGTTGGAGGGTTCAGCTTGAAGAGGTGTCGACAAGTACGAGTCTGCATTGACCAATCGTCGGTGGGCGACATCGACCAGAAGGTGGAAATGAGAGAGGAAATCCGCACTGTGGATTAGCAATGTGACGTCAGCAACGAGAAACTTCCAATTAAAATTACCGTTTCCGAATGATAATGTGAGGTTCTCGTAACCGTAGGTGGGTATCGCAGATCTGTTGGCAGCTACCAAGTGGACGTCGGCAGATGTAGACAGACTACGTTGTGTCCTAAAGAGTTCCCTTGGGAAAAGAGAACAAGAACAACTCGTGTCTACCAAAAATCGCACGTCTGTTCCTGCATCATGTAAAAAGAAAAGATTAGAAACACAGGAGGCCACCGCCACGAGCGATGACCTAATTACACATTTTTTGGCCACTGACAATCCTTGGCACATTTCTTTGCGGTTGCCCCGAATCTGAAGTGGTAGTAGCAAATTTGCGGCGGATGGGAGGTAGTAAATGGCTGTAGAAGTAGGGGTAGGCGTGTATGTCCTACGGCATTCACCTCAGCTTCGGTTGACTTTGAATAGGCGTCCTCTTCGTCAGGGGTGGAGGCGTTGATGGAGGTCTTGAAGTGGCTATCCATATGGGTGTCGGCTTTGGACATTAAGTCCTTTATGGGTAAACTATTGACATCGGGTATTGCAGAGCGTATAGGTCTGAGTAAACGGCGTATCCAAAGGGCATGGAGTAGGTTTACCTCACAAGGAGAGCCGTCTGCGGTAGGTTTCAGGCGAGCGATACTGTTCATTTCCCTGAGGGCAAACGAAGCCCTTTGGTTCCCCAACGGTTGTTGCGAGAGCTGAAAAAGCTTTGTCATATGGGCGGCTGGAGACGGCGAGTACTGCTGCAGAAGTTATGTTTTGAGGGCGTCATACGCTATTGGGGTCTCTCCTTGTTCACAAAGCCAGTTGGATATTTCCGGAAAGGTGTCCTCTGGTATCGCCGTGAGAACATAATCTGCTTTGGTGGTTGAGTGAGGCACGCCCTTGATGCGAAACTGGACTTCTGCGCTCTGAAACCAAGCAAATGCATCTTCGCTGGCGAACGATGAAAGTTTCAACGGAGCAGCCGCAGCGCCAACTTCCGTAGAGTCTGCCATAGTACCAATGATGGAGGGGCGAGGGGGGTTGGAAGACGGGAGGAGCGAGTCGACTTCCGGGGTCACCAATGTGACGAGCCAAGAGAAGGTTGTGACTCAAAGACAATGTGAAAGCAACTGAGTAAATTTATTATAGAACACTCTCCTTTATATACAAAAGCTCAAAGCAACAAGAATTTTCATGTTTGGAAAACAGACACTGTTACATAGGAGAATAGCAGAGATGTTTAATCTGGTTCATTTTAGTGCGAGGGAAGAGCGAAGGTACAAGCATAATATATACACAAAATGAACTATGTACGATCGTGTGACACACGGTTGGTACGGACGTATACATTAGGTATCGTCGCAATTCCTAAATAATAGAAAAAAAGGTTCAAACAATTAATCAAATCTTAATTATGCCATTCTGCCTCTTCTGGTTTATTTCTCCGCGATTAGCAAACCTCAAAAATATTGGTGCCATGTCTTACTTGGATGGACCAGTAGTTGTTGTTAGAGAAAATGCATCGCCTAATGGTAGTCTTATCTTCCTTTAGATTGAGAGCATACATTTTAATGTTATCGCTTTCACTCTCTTTCCATGAATACATTCTCATTCATGAAACATACCAGCTCCACGGGTAGCCAATAGTTAATTCTTAAAACTTTTGGTTTTATTGAGCGATATTCAAGAGGAGATACAAAACAATAAAAGTCGATCAATAGCAGCTTCACAAAAGTACTTTTAGAATACGAAACATTCTACATTGAGACTTAGAAAGAAAAATTTCTGCTTTATTGCAAATAGAGGGAAAGTTTCAGATCAAAACTCTCTCTCTCTCTCTCTCTCTCTCTC
>NC_090745.1:38816572-38846572 GCF_036898095.1 Palaemon carinicauda
ACAAGTTGTGCTAAAACAACACACACACACACACATATATATATATATAACTGATTTTGAAGCGAAGCGAAAAATATATTTTTGGGCGAAGTAGTCCTGATGGAAGTTCCTTCATTAGTAGCTTCCTAGGATATATTTGACTACATTGATATATCCCAGAGAATTTACCAAAGGTATCCAGAATTCTAACTCCTGGAGCGAATATCCCTTAAAATTGGATATCGCGTAATCAGAGGACGTATTCTTGACACATCTCATAGCTATCTACACCCCTAATAGCGTTTCCACTTCAAGGGGAAAAGGTGGCAAGAATATAGGAGAATCGTTAAAGAGGCAACACTCTCGACACTCCTACTGTACTGTAAATAGTGCGCCAAATCGCCACCGCGAGGCGCCACCGAGCCATTCTTTGTAGCTTTGTAGGTGTTCCAGATACAGTACCATAGGGAGGGATTCATTATCCTTTTGTCATAAACAGGGTGGGTCCATCATGACGACATGGCTACCTCACCCAAAAATAAATTTTTCGCTTCGCTTCAAAATCCGTTTTTTGGGCTCAGGCCATGTCGTCCTGATGGAAGTTTACCAGAGCATTAATGTATCTGTGAATTTTAAATAGTGCTGTTATCTCGAGATAAATATTTCCTATTTGATCTTCTAGACCTAGAGACTCTTGATGTTACCATTATACATCAATTAACTGATCATAAACTATGTCAGCTCTTCCTGCCCTCTACAGGGAAGAGTCTGGGTAGACCCTAGGAAAAAACCCGAGGATTGTGAGTTCAAGGAACAATATAGCAAACAGTTTGTATATTAGTGTCATCATATACATAAAGTATAGTTTGTACTTAAATGGTATATCTCTGTATAGGTTACTGATAACTCCCAAGTCTGGCTGAAAAGAGACAGACAGGTTTATATACGTGTAGGAAACCTTAGTTCAGTAAAATAAACAGTTTAGTACAATTAGTTCTTACCTGTTTGCTTGGAACAGTCTTAACCTTAGTTCCCCAATATTTTCTTAAATATTAAAAGAATCAAGGATGCTCTGACTTTATTCTTAATCTAGAATGTTTGAGGCGAAAGAGACGCAAAGATTCCTTCTATTGTTTATTACAAAAATAGAAATCATGGTTGTATTCAGTTACACCTTATGCAGAACAATTCTGAATGAAAGCATAAATAGTAATAACAGAATTAAAATAAGTTTCACCTGAAAAGGAAAAACATTAGCCACTCTAAGGGAAATATAAAATTTCACTATGTATTCTGTTGTTACAAGGAACACTGTGCATATAAGTATGCCTTGCACTTGTGTCAGTCTATTTTGCTTAATGTCACCTGTGTAGAGAGAACAGTCTATAGTGTTACCACTAAACACAATACTCAACATGATATGTCTTACGAGTCTATCATGTACACCCTTCACTAAAAGTCCCAATTAGTGCACTGTTCTTCGCAGTAATCAAGCGGCAGGTTTTATAACACTGCCTGCCGCCCCCACATCGAATTTTATTTCCAGTAATTGCTTCGCATAGTGTTTGAAGAAAACTCTGGATGACTTCCATCCAGTATAAGCCCGGAGGCTTTCAAACGACATCGTCTGAAAGAAATTCAGAGACGAGGCAACTTTTCTCGGATCATGACCTGTGGGTGTACTGTCTGGATCCACACTGCGTATAAAATAGGTGAATTTCGCCCTTAACTGTTTCAAGGATAATGTTGAACCAGACGTCTCTCCCTTGAAAAGCTGAACTCCCTTAAAGTCTGAAATTCTACGAAGATAGACCTTTAGGCATTCCACTAGGCAGAGGAATGCTTCTTCCTTCAGAGGGCAGATTCTCCAGGGACCCCATCTCTTAGTGGGCAGCTTGTTCTTGGCGAGAAACGTCTGGTCCGGAAAGAGGTTCAGTTCTCCGAAGTCTGTGAACTGAATGTGGCCATCATCCCTCGAGAGGGCCACTATTTCGCTAACTCTGGCTCCTGAGGCTGGTGCAAATAAGGTTATCACCTTTTGAGTCAAGTCTTTCAGCGAGCAATCCTCATTGTTCAGAGTTGATGCTAAGTGAAGAACCTTATCCAAAGACCATGAAATGGGCTTTGGAGGAGCTGCGGGCCGAAGTTTAGCAGAGGCTTTTAGAATCTTGTTGAAGATTTCATTAGAAAAGTCTACCTAGAAGGCATATAGTATCGGTCTGGCTAGGGCAGATTTACATGTAATCGTGTTGGCTGCTAAACCTTGTTCATGAAGATGGATGAAGAAGGACAAGCAGAAATCCGTAGAAATCTCCTTAGGTTTCTTCGCCTTGACAAAGGCCACCCATTTCTTCCAGGAAGACTCATATTATCTTCTTGTTGACTTTGACTTATATTCTTCTAAGAAGTTAATACTGTCCCTAGAAATCCCGAACCGTTCCTTGACCGCTAGGGCGAGAAAATCATGAGATGAAGGTTCTGGGTTTTCTCTGATGAAGCTGAGACAGTCAATTTCTGCACTTGCTGAGTCAGAACTGGGTCCGGGAACGGGATCAGCTTCAGGCGTAGTTCCGAGATCAAAGGGAACCAAACACTGTTGGCCCACTTGTGGGCCACTATTGCTGCTATCCCTCGAAAGGATCTCAGTTTGTCGAGGACTTTCAGCAGAAGGTTGGTTGGAGGGAACAGGTAGATCTTGGACCACCTGTTCCAATCTATGGACATTGCGTCTGTCGCTTCCGCTAGGAAATCCTCGTGCGGGGCTACATACCGGGCTAGCTTCTTGTTGTCGCTCGTTGCGAAGAGATCTATCTGCAGTCCTGGGACTTTGCTTAATATGAAGGAGAATGATTTTGCGTCTAGGACCATTCTCACTCTATCGGGTTGACCTTGGATAGAGCGTCCGGTGTCACATTGCGGAACCCTTGAAGGTGGACTGCTGACAAGTGCCATCTCTTCTTCTTCGCTAGATGGAGGATGGCCAGAATCACTTGATTTATGTGAGGCGATCTCGAGCCTTGTCGATTTAGGCATCTCATTACAACTTCGCTGTTTAGAACCAGACGGATGTGGATTGAGCAGCGAAGTTCCAGTTTCTTCAGAGAGAGAAAAATTGCCATGGCTTCCAGAAAATTGATGTGGAAGGTCTTGAAGAGGGGAGACCAGGTTCCCTGGACTCTCTGATGAT
The DNA here is from genome assembly GCF_036898095.1 of Palaemon carinicauda. Classification (NCBI taxonomy): domain Eukaryota; kingdom Metazoa; phylum Arthropoda; class Malacostraca; order Decapoda; family Palaemonidae; genus Palaemon; species Palaemon carinicauda. The sequence goes on from NC_090745.1 coordinate 38,819,739, forward strand.
AAGAGTGACCTCCCAACCCCTCTTTTGAGGCGTCTGTGTGAACGGTGACTGCCGGTGGAGGTGGTTTCAGAGGTGCCTTGCTCTTCAGGGTCTTGGCTTCCAACCATGGTTTGAGTAGTGATCACAGACGATTTAGAATCGGTTTTTGTAGATCTCTTCGAGCGTTTGATGAGTAGTTTCTTCAAACTCCTGATGCATCTTTTAATTGTGCTTTCAATATTGGATCTGTCACTGAGGCAAACTGGAGGGACCCCAACACTCTCTCCTGTTGCCTTCTTGATATCCTGTCGGATTGAAGAAGTCTCTTGACAGACCCTGCTATCTCTTTCCTTTTCTATGATGGAATGGAAAGGTAATGTGACTGTAAATCCCACTGGAACTTTTGAGCTGGAGATAGACGAGACTTTTCCAAGTTGATCTTGAATCCTAAGTGTTCCAGGAACTGGATCACTTGCTTGGAGGCTTGCCTGCACTCTTCCTCGGATGCTGCCCACACCAGCCAGTCGTCCAGGTAGGCTACTACCTGGATCCCCTTTAGGCGTAGTTGATGAATGACTGCATACGCAAGCTTGGTGAATACCCTTGGGGCTATGTTTAGACCGAAGGGCGTGGCTCTGAAAACGTACTTTCTTTTCTGTAGTTTGAACCCTAGGTAGGGGGAAACTTGACGGTTGATTGGAACATGCCTGTACGCATCCATCATGTCTATGGAGACTGTGTATGCCCGTTTGGGCAAAAGGATCCTTATGTGTTGAAGCGTCAGCATTCTGAATTTGTGGTTCACTATGAACTTGTTGAGTGGCGATAAATCCAGAATAACTCTGAGCTTTTCCGAATCCTTCTTCGGAACACAAAATAGCCTTCCTTGGAATCTGATGGACTTGGCCTTCCACATAACTCTTTTGTTCAGAAGTTCTTGAACATATTTTTCAAGAATGGGTGTTGAGTGCTGGAAGAATTGAGAAAAGTTGGGTGGAGTTGAGCTCCAACTCCACCCTAGTCCGTTCTTGATTAGGCTGTGGGCCCAGGGATCGAAGGCCCAACAATCCCGGAAGAGGAGAAGTCTCCCTGCTACCGGTAGCATCTCACTTTGAGTGCTGGTTGGCGGACTTGCTTCCTTGGCCACGTCGACCTTTGTTACCCCTACCTCTGAAGGGGCGTCTAGAGGACCCTCGAAAGGAACTTCGAGACTTTGGCCTAAATGTCATCGATTGTCTTCCAAAGACTGGGATGAACATCGGCAATTGGGTCGCCAGCGTTTGGGGCTCCAGTTGGAAGGTGGTGGTTGGATGTGCCACCGTCTAGGGCACCGTGGCCACGGGAAGTTGTTGCTGTTTTCTGGGCTGAGAGGACACTCTTGGTCGTTTTGATTTATTCTCCGGCTGGGGACCCTCGTCAGCAGAAGATATTCTTTTTGAGGAGAAGCCCCACTTGGAGAAGAGATTCCTGTTCTCCGTAGCGACTTTGTCACGACCTCTTTGACCACTTCGCTTGGGAAGAGGTCTTTTCCCCAGATATTGGAGGCTATGAGCTTCCTTGGTTCGTGTCTCACCGCAGCCGAGGCGAACACGAACTCTCTACAAGTCCTTCGGGCTTTGATAAAGTTGTACAAGTCCTTGGTGACTGTCCCCAAATGAGATTTGGTGAAGACAATGTACATATCTGGGGTGTCCGGAATGCTTGCCATAGTCTCTAAGCCAGTCTGCAGAGACATGGAAGCAGCAACACGTTCCTTAGTCTCTTGTTCCCTGCGCAGGAGGGACTCTGACAGCTTCAGGAGGTTTTCGCCGAACTGTCGTCCAGCAATATCTGCCTCCAGCTTCCCAACTGTGAAGGTGTTATTAACATCCTTCCAGTCTTTATCTTCTGATGGAAAAGCAAGGGAAAAGGGTTTACACTCCTCCAGTGTAGGTCAAGGTTTCCCTGCTTCAACTGCCTTTAAGGCTGCCTTAAACCGTTCGTCCATAAAGGGGAAGGCACATTTGGGGTCAGCAATAAAGGACGGGTGCTTTATGCTGAGAGCCGGCACCTTAAAACTTGTAAAGGCCCTCTCTTTCAAGGTTGTTGTATATAAGGCCTGAGCCTTGTAGAGTTCGAGGACAATCGTCTCCTTCAGCTCTGTTTCCTCCTTGGATGCAGGTTCTGTCCTTAGACGGACATAGCAGTCCGGGTAAGCCCCTTTGCTGGGCCAAAACTCGATTTCCTCTACTGGGGCAGTGCCCAGTTTCTCCGAGGGGAAGATCATCCCCCCCGACATTGGCATATGCTCTGCATATCTCCAAGGGTTAACGTCAGAGAAAGCGGGGAGATCCTTGACGTTTAGCTTCTTCGGGGCTAAACGTGTTGCAACCAGCTGATGCATTTCTGTCCAAAGAGAAGCTTCTTTCTCGGACGATTTCTTCTGAATGTCCTGCACCATAGACAGCAGTGAGTGCAACGTAATCATGATGGAATCTAACTGGGGTGCAGTAGATGAAGTCGAAGGCACCAGCTCAGTCACCGTGGCTGATTATACCGAAATCGTTTCGGTCTTATCGACTTCAGCCTCAGGAGGTACGTCATCCTCCTGCTCCAGTTCTTCCAATAGGAGATTGTTCTCAGTCTCCTCTGAGACAACCGACATCTTGTCATCTAATTGGATGCCCTTCAAGGCATCCAAAACAACAGAGGAATCTGTACTAGGAGAATCTCAGGTTGAGCCTGGGGAATGATTGCATCCGCAGATGCCCTAGGGAAAAGACAGTCCCTAATCACAGTATAAGGAAAGGTAGAGAAAAGGAGAGAGGATGGAGGAAGGCAAAGGCTCAGCCTTGCCGGCCTACATCCCGAATGAGGGTTCAAGTGGACGGGGGTAATTATATTTGGGCCTCCATCCAACCATATCCCATTCATATGGGCTATGGAAGGCAGTCCAAGGTAGGACTGAAGAACACTCTAATGATTATGAAGGTACCTGCCGGCAGCCGGCCGAGCCAGCAGCAGACAGGTAACCTCAGGCCAGTTTTATAGATTACCCTTGGGGTCAAATGTAGAATGACGGCCAGGGAGGGTGATGGTTCATCCAACACAAAAGAGACAGCGGGGAAGGGGGAAAAGTCCTATAAGTAAGATAATACCGGAAGGCATTACCCAACTTAAAGGATTCTGATCTCATAAGGTAACCTCAAGTAGGGGAAATCATTTCCCCCGGTTGGGTTAGTCAAGTGAGAAAGCGGCCATAGGACACAATCTCGCAAGAGAACAGAATCTCGTACCAGGTATCTTAGACAATGAAGAAATAATTTCTTCGGTCTAAGATCACTAGCACAGGACTGTCTGCTAGATCGAGGAAGGAAAAATGTAAAACAAAAACCTCCACGTATGGTCTAGGGAGGCCTAGCCTCCTGTATAGACAACTTAACCTGACTTGGGAAATCATTTCACCGAGACAGATGCCTAACACAGACTTTACTCTGATGTCCCGTTCTAACTCAAAAAACGACTCAGTGGTTGAGAGAAAGAAACGAAACACCCCAGTAAACTTTGCCAGAATTCAGTTCACAGCAAAGCTAACTGAGGGTTGCCTAGGCTTATCAGAGAGAAGGGGAATTGCTCTTAATTCTTGCCAAGAGATTGGTATCGACTTAGAAGGTATAGGAGGCATCAACCTCACCTTAGAAGACAATAAAGAGCTATTGGAGACATGTATGAAAATATACTAAAGCCCCTAGGCTAGTAAGTCTAGGAGCATAGAGAATCGTTCACCGAAACTCTCTTGTATACTATCTTGGAAGAGGAAAATCTTTGCAGTAATATCTTAATTGTATAAAATATTGCCTGAGCTCCAATAAAACTTTACCAGGAAGGTTATATCATGCATGAAGTGTGTAGGTGCCTAGGCTAGGAAGCCTAGCACTAGTGAGGCTCAAACATAAATAGCCAAAACCACGACAACAATGACATAACATAAAAATCCCTAGCTAAAATACTAAATAGCTAAAGTTAATAAAGCAAATAATGCCGGGAAAGTCATTCTGGCTAACTAGGTGTACAGGAATAACGACCGCGTTCATAACGCCATCCGGCTTGCAACAGCCCTTGTTACGTTAATTACGATCTCAATCGAAGAGTAAAACTGGCAAGAGCTTACATTTACACAATTCAAAGATATTACTTAACTTTCCAGAAGCTGATGAGGCTGGTGAAGACATCATAGCGACAAATAACTCCAAAATAGCGAGAGATAACACAGGATAACACCGGACAACGAAGCTACAAGAGAAAGAATGGCTTGGTGGCGCCTCGCGGTGGCGATTCGGCGCACTATTTACAGTACAGTAGGAGTGTCGAGAGCGTTGCCTCTTTAACGACTCTCCTATATTCTTGCCACCGTTTCCCCTCGAAGCAGAAACGCTATTAGGGGTGTAGATAGCTATGAGACGTGTCAAGAATACGTCCTCTGATTACGCGATATCCAATTTTAAGGGATATTCGCTCCAGGAGTTAGAATTCTGGATACCTTTGGTAAATTCTCTGGGATATATCACTGTAGTCAAATATAACCTAGGAAGCTACTAATGAAGGAACTTCCGATATATATATATATATATATATATATATATATATATATATATATATATATATATATATATATATATATATATATATATATATATATATATATATATATATATGTGTGTGTGTGTGTGTGTGTGTGATATCTTTAATTTGGTGTTTTTGTATTTTAAAGGATGTGGATGTGGAATAAGCACCAAGGAAAAGTGTTGAGGTCCCTAGGATGACTCCCTGCCTAGAATATCCGGTGTAAGAAGTTTTGATACACGGCCTATGTAGGTGGTAGCATCTCGTGGAGTAAATACAAGATGATCATTAGGGAAACCTGCATCTTCCTCTTAAAAGAATTATTAGCCCATTTATATTGGGTCGTTACTTTTGGAGTCATATATCATATCATCATATACATTCTTTTCTCATATATCCTCCCTGATGCAGTCTCTCCGCCCCCTTCTCTGGTCTCCCCCTCCATCACCTTCCCGGAACCTCCATCTACATCATTCTACGGCTAACATACTCCTCAACCTGCCTCATCACATGTCCATACCATCTCAATCTTACTTCCTGTTCCTTTTTTAAGCTTCTGTACCCATGTCATACCTCTAATATATTAATTTCTCAGTCTATATCTCCCTCACCACTCAACACATTCATCACATTCTCATCTCTACTACATTCATTCAATATACTTTCACTTTCCTCGCGACTGAAAAAAGTTTCTATACCATACAGCATTGTTGGGCTTACAGCTGTTTTATATACATTTCCCTTAAGCTTAATATTCCTGGCATACAATACACCCAACACATCTCTCCAGCTTTTACATCCAGATTGCATCCTGCACTTGATATCTCCTTAGCCACTTTCAGTTTCATCCACTAAAGATCCCAAATATTTGAATTTTTCATCTCTCTTGATGTTTGCTCCATTCGGCACCATGCCCTTCCGATAATTTACTTGTGTACCAACTCAAAAGTATTCCGTTTTTCTTCTAGTTATTCTCATTCCTCTATCCTCCAAAGCCATAATCCATTCCTCTACTTTCTGCTCTAGAGCCTCCTTTCTCTCAGCACATAGCACCATATCATCTGCATACAGCATCGACCATGGAGTCTCATCCCTCACGTTCTCTGTCATCACTTCCATTCCAATATCAAAGAAAAAGGGACTAATTGTAGATCCTTGATTTAGATCAACCTTCACATCTAGACTCTTAGTCTTACCCACAAAACTTTTCAATGCAGCTTCCACATTCCTATACATTTTTTTTTTTTGTTAATCTTAAGCATTGTTCCATTGACAGATTTTCTCTTAGACATCTCCAAATTTCCTGCCTTGGAATTCTGTCATTTGACTATTCTAGATCTATGAAATTGACAATCAGGGTCTTCTGACCCTCTCTATACCGTTCCATCAACTGTCTCAATGTGTACATTGGCATAAATCCAAACTTTTCTGACGATATTTCTACAACTTCCCCCAACTTTTGATTTATAATTCTTTCCAAAATTTTCATTTTATTGGATATCAGCTTGATTCCCGTATCGTTGCTACAGTCTTGAATGTCTCCTTTCTCTTTAAATATTGGGACAATAAAGCTCTTCCTACATTCATATACGATCTCCTCCTGTTCGTACATCTCAAATAGATCCCCAAGTATAGTTATGCCCTCTACTCCCAATGTTTTCCAAGCCTCAGCCCGTATCCCATCGTGTCCAACTGCCTTACCCTTTATAATTTTTTTGCAAGTGCTCTGATCACTTCCTTCTTTTCCTATCAATAATCTCTCAAAATATTCTTTCCACCTCATCTGTATATTCTTATAACTGTCCTATCTTCTCTTTTTATTTGTTTTACTTTAGTAATATCTTCTGAAGCTCTACTTCGCGATTTTGCCAGACTATATATCAATTTCGGACCTCTTATGCCCAAGGTATCACAGAGATCTTCATATCCCTGTGCTTTAGCTTTCACCACAGCTGTTTTTGCATTCTTATTTCTTTCCTTAAAACGTGTCTTATGCTCCTTTCGATGCTTTCTTCCCATTCTTTTTAGATTCTTTCTCAATTTGCACGTTTTCCTGTACATTCCTATTCCACCAAAAAGTTTCCTTATCCTGTGAAATTTTTCCCGATGTCTCTCCTAATATTTCCTTCCCACACTTTCAAAACATATTAGCTTTGGTTCCATCATTCTTGTACTTCCTTTTATTGATAGTTACGCTCACTATCTCACATTAACAAGGACAACTTAGGGAAACCAGCATATAATTTCGATATCCCCATAGGTAGCAGGAGAGCAATCCCCATAAGGGATTAGATATAAAATGTGAGAGATGTATTAAAAAAGATGGGGCTTGATATTCAGGAAGTGCAAGAAATTATCTTGTCTGTAATGTGTAGATTATGATGCAGAATATTATGCAGAATATATATTCTGCATGAAATATTGGTCCATGGATTAACAGTTAAACAACGAATGAGAGAGTGAAGGATGATTTTTTTTTTCTGGAATAGTACACTTATATTTCCAGATAATACAAGTCTCCTGCATATCACATTTCAGAAAATTAGGTGTGAGCGATTTTTTAACTGATTGTCCCAAAAATGGAACTTGAATCAGTGAAACTTCAGAAGTTTAGATACAGAGCAAATAGTTTTTTGTGGGCAGGATGACAAGATTCTCGTTTTAGTTAATTTGTTATTTATCCTATTTTCAAGGTATTCTTGCTCAATTAAATCTGTTCTTGACATTTTTTTTCCTTAATACGTAAATAGTAAGGATAAAAATCCTCAGAAATAGGAAAAACAAGTTGGGCGGAAAAAATTACAGTTAACAGTTACATAGAAATCGAGATATTTTGATATAATCTGAGCAAGAATACCTTGAAAATAGGATAAATAACAAATTAACTAAAACGAGAATCTTGTCATCCTGCCCACAAAAAACTATTTGCTCTGTATCTAAACTTCTGAAGTTTCACTGATTCAAGTTCCATTTTTGGGACAATCAGTTAAAAAATCGCTCACACCTAATTTTCTGAAATGTGATATGCAGGAGACTTGTATTATCTGGAAATATAAGTGTACTATTCCAGAAAAAAAAAATCATCCTTCACTCTCTCATTCGTTGTTTAACTGTTAATCCATGACCAATATTTCAATGCAGAATATATATTCTGCATGAAATATTGGTCCATGGATTAACAGTTAAACAACGAATGAGAGAGTGAAGGATGATTTTTTTTTTCTGGAATAGTACACTTATATTTCCAGATAATACAAGTCTCCTGCATATCACATTTCAGAAAATTAGGTGTGAGCGATTTTTTAACTGATTGTCCCAAAAATGGAACTTGAATCAGTGAAACTTCAGAAGTTTAGATACAGAGCAAATAGTTTTTTGGTGGGCAGGATGACAAGATTCTCGTTTTAGTTAATTTGTTATTTATCCTATTTTCAAGGTATTCTTGCTCAGATTATATCAAAATATCTCGATTTCTATGTAACTGTTAACGTAATTTTTTCCGCCCAACTTGTTTTTCCTATTTCTGAGGATTTTTATCCTTACTATTTACGTATTAAGGAAAAAAATGTCAAGAACAGATTTAATTGACTGATCACCGATGTTACATTTAAAAATTTTTGTCACAGAAAGAGTTCACTTAACAATCACATCATACATTAATGCTTTCACTTCACATGTCTTTGCCTATATTTCCCTTGCTTCAAGCATTCTGGATTTTTCTTCTCATTTTGTCATTAGACATTTTATTTGTTCCCTCACTCCCCTTTATTCACAAATGATTTAAGCAATCACCATGCTACTCAAACTTACATTCATTATGTAGGGGACATTCTCGACCCTGATTAATATTCCCCACTCTTGGCTAAACTTTCCCCCATACTTTCCACATGACCAAATACATTAATGACTTCGAAGTCACTCGGAACTGAGAATTTAATTCAAGATTAAAACAATGGCTCGACTATCATGAAACAAGGAGTTGAAAAAAAGGAATTGTATATCTGAATGAATTAAGGATTAACAGGCTTAACAAAAATTCATGGATGGTTCATTAAAAGTTTTAGAAGTGATGTCGCATCATTGGTCAGGTTAGAAAAGTGTTCAGGGATTAAGCATGGTGAATTATTGTAGAATGGACAAGTTGAAATGATTTCCTATATGTCCCTTATTCTATGATCAGTATTACAGTGTCTCTATGCCAGGTCCTGTGTAAGTGGCAGAAATGGCAAATAAAAAGATAGCATAGGCCGGCTTACTAACAATATGGAAAACCTAAGTAATCTGCTTTCCAGCAGAGGGAACTTCAGTCTATGGGGAGTGGTTTTGTGTTTCATAAGTAAAGATTCATCACACTTAAAATTTCTGAAATGTAGTAAATCAGATAAGTTATTGTATACCATTGAAATACTAAACTGAGATCATAAGTACTTATTTGACTTGTGATAGAATAATACGTCTGTGAAACATATGAAAATACACCTATGTGACAATATTTGCATCATTCCTCTCATATAAATCTACATATAATAACTAAGAAATCATATTGCTAAGCTATCAATATATCTCTCAAATTCATATGTCTAAGTCTATTTTTCTGGTGGAAATGAAAAAAGTTAAATAACTCATCTTTGATACTGTGCCTATATGGTGAGTGTTTTAGAAAGAGAGTGGAGATATAGCAAAGTATAGAGTCCAGTTGGATGGTATTTCACAATATTTAAGATCTATGATGATAATGAAGTTAACAGTAAACAATTTTATTTAACTGCAAGATACTTACACCAGTATAGATGTACGGAACCACGAGTTTGAAGATTTATTCCTAAAACATTTTGCAGACAGTGAACCATTTAGATATTGGAGTGGATTAAATTAACTAACACCACACTTGGGGATATTGATCAGGAGTGAGGAAAAAGATAAAAGACTATCACAACTTAGAACTAGAAGGGCACTCAGTAGTGTACCGTACATGCTTCATACAGAGTCATAAAATGTAATGCTATTTCTTATTTTATCTATTGCTCTCCCAGCAATAAAAATTGGATATTCTGTTTAAGCTTGCCATCTCATGTTTTACATTGTTTAAACTATTGTGACATCATTGCTCTCAACTGCTTGTATAAAAGCTCATTATCTCTTGAATAAACTTTACTTGAATTCAACTTCTCTGTTAAGAAACTAATGACTACCTCTGCACATTGGTGACCCTTGGAGTGATCAGCTCCTCACTGCATTTCTTCATCCACCACTTTACCCTACCCTTATCACAATGACAACCACCAATCCTGGGTCTGTGACCTACGTTACATCGTTGAAACAGTTTCCTTTACCAACAAAGAAGAATTTGCATGGGTCCAGAATGCTGAAGTTTAGTTTTGCATCAAGGGCGTAACTTGCATAAGCAGCTACGCAAACAGTGTCCTCGTATCATTTCCCCAGGACACTTTCCCAAAAATCTGATTGCTTTTTGACCAAGAATATAAAGAATACCTCCTAGAGCAATACTCACTATTGTCAGCCATCAATGTAGCAAAGCTTTTTCAGCTCTCTCAACAACCATTGGGGAACCATAAGGCTTTACTCGCGCTAACAGAAATGACCTCTATCACTCGCTTGTAATGGGTTGCAGACAACTCTCCTGGGAAAGTGAACCTACTTCATTTCTTTTAGGTACGATGCCTATGCGAACCTGTAGGTTTCGCCATCCCAGATGTTGGTACCTTGCCTATGAAGGACCTGATGATCAAAGTTAACACTTCTATGGGCACCTAATTCACCCCCTTCAAGACTTCCATGAATGCCTCCACTCCTGCCGAAGAGGATAACTACTCAACACTGACCAAAGACGATGTGAATGCGGCAAGACACAGATGCCCAACCTGTTACATGCTGGAGGGGTGACAAAGCTGATCATCACCAACATAAGTCACCTCTCTCTCATGCCCAACTAGTGTCTTGTCCAGCCACTTACTGAAACCACCTGCTGCAAAGAAATTTGCCGACGGTTGTCAGTGACCAAAAAATGTATTAGTCGATCGATAGTGCCTGTGCCTTTTCCCATCACTAATCTTTTCTCTTCACATGATACAAGCACTGGTGTGCTGTTTTTGGTAGACACTGTTGATTGCAGTTCCGTTCTAAAAAAAGTCACTCTCCAGGACACGACATAGTCATTCTAAGCTTGCAGACATCTACCTACAAACTTACAACAGATCTGATATACCAACCCAAGGGTATGAGACATTCATACTATGTTTTGGGAATGCCAGATACCATTGGGAATTCCTTGTTGCTGAGCATTGCTCCTACTTGGTATGGATACCCTGGCCCATTGCAATTAGTCATTGCATAGTCATAATCGTCGACACCTCATTAACCCACCCCTTACGATTTCGCACTCCACATCAGTGGATGCATGATGGCCTACGTCCACCTCATAACATCGTACCCAGAAGTCTTTCATCAAGAACTTTGTCAAAAACCACTGTTCCTGCCAAACATGATATCTATCCCCATATCATGACGACTAGGCCCTAGTGCAGGGATTCCTAACGTTATTAGACCCAAGGCACAATAGTTAAGGCAATTAGTATCTTATGGTACCCTTTTTCGAAATATCACTTTATACGGTCTTTATTTTTATTCTCAAGGTAGAATATCGCAGAGAAAGTCCTAACTAAAGAATTAAGAACATTTATTTTTTCTCATTCTTATAAAATACGAAAATGTATATAGAAATCCTCCCTTACTGATTTCTTTTAAATAACAAAAAAATCAAGAAAAATGAAATATGTTCATAAAGCTCTAGAAATAATAAAATACATAATTATGATTATAATAATGTTAAAACAAATAAATTAGTAAACTGAGCAACCTCTCTAGCCACTTACTGAAACCACCTGCTGCAAAGAAATGTGCAGACAATTGTCAGTGACCAAAAAATGTGTTAGTCGATCGATAGTGTCTGTGGCTTTTCCCATCACTAATCTTTTCTAATCACATGATACAAGCACAGGTTTGCAGTTTTTGGTAGACACTGATGCTTGTAAATCCCTTCTAAAAAAGTCACTCTCCAGGACACGACATAGTCATTCTAAACATGCTGACATCTACCTACAAACTTCCAACAGATCTGAGATACCCGACCAAAGGTATGAGACAATCATATTATATTTTGGGAATGCCAAATACCATTTGGAATTCCTTGCTGCTGAGCATTGCTCCTACTTGGTGTAGATATCCTAGCACATTTCCACCTCCTGGTTGATGTGGGGCATCAACATTTAGTCATTGCATAGTCGTAATCGATCACACCTCTTCAACACGCCCCCTACGATTTCGCACTACAAATGAGTGGACCCATGATGGCCTACGTCCACCTCATAACGTCGTACCCAGATGTCTTCCGTCCAGAACTTTGCCAAACACCCACTGTTCCAGCCAAACATGATATTCATCCCCATATCAGGACGACTAGGCCCTAGTGCAGGGATTCCCAACCTTATTAGACCCAAGGCACACTAGTAAAGGCAATGACAATCTTACGGCACCCAATTTCAAAATATCACTTTATACAGTCTTAATTTTTTTTTTCAAGGTGGAATATCTCAGAGAAAATTCCTAGCTAAAGAATTAGGAATATTTAATCTTCTTTATTCATATAAAATATGAACATATATATATATATATATATATATATATATATATATATATATATATATATACATATATATATATATATATATATATATATATATATATATATATATATATATATATATATATATATATATATATATATATATATATATATATATATATATATATAGATATCATCCATTACTGATTTCTTCCCCACACCCCAAAAAGAAATAAAGCAAAATGAAATGTGTTCATAAAGCTCTAGAAATAATAAAATACATAAGAATAGTTATAATAATGTTAAAACCAATAAATTATTAGACTGAGCAACAACAATGGGAGAACACCATAATGTTATTTCACTATTAATGCAAGAGTTGGAGTTAATGTTTGGAGCACAAAATTTTGATATCCGGCCTAATAGTTGATAATGCAACACATATCTTCTTCAAGACTCAGGAGTCTATTCCTTGCGTTAGATTTTATTCTTTCTATTGCTGAAAAGGCTTGCTCGCACAAATATGAGGTTAAGAAGGTGCAAGACTAGATATGTGGCTTTTTTTCTTTCAATGTAGAATCAGTGCAAAGATCAATTGATTCATCCCGCCCACAAGCTGTGAAATCTAGTTTTTCTACACTGTCTGCTAACTCAAATGGTGATACAATCCAATCAAGATTCTCGGTGGTAATCTTTATACTCCCCTGTCATTGATGAGGTACCGTCGTTACATATACCACAACACTCTCTCCATGAAAGGCCATGATCACTGAAATAAAAGGAAATATGTACAAGAATATCTTGACGGGTTGTTGTAGTTTCCATGTCTTTGCAAAACCAAAACTGCACAATTACATCTGTAGCACCAACAAGTCTGCAAAACGCAATGAGTTGACAGTAGTGTTAGTATTCTCCTCTATTTGCACAGCAAATCTAGGTTTAAATTTGATTTTCTCTACAACATGTTGGTTTATATTGGTCGACATCTCAGATATCCTACGGATTATGGTATTGTTGGAGAGGGGAGCTTTTGAAACCTGATTTCTAGCTTTTTAATCAAGAATGTTTCCGCTATTATACTGCAAGCAGGGCCAATTACGTTCTCTCCCGGGGTATGGGGCTTAAATTTGGGGGCTATCACTTCCGCAATCATAAAAGCTTCAAGAGCAGTATCAGCTATGGTAACCCCTTTAACCATTTTATAAGCTGCTTTATTCTGCTAATATAACAGACGTGAAAAATAAGATGAACCTTTCTCTGATACACCAGTATGCTTAGTAGTAAGGGCACCATGGCCATATTGCTGAGTATTTCACCACAAACTATACATATATACATACATACATATTGTCATTATTCCAGTAAAATCCTAACGATCAGTAACAGTCCTAGTATGTCCTTTTCTTTGAACAAGATACCTGTTTTACTTTGCTTTTTTTTTTTTTTAATAGTCTGACCAGGAGAAACATCAGCGTTCAAATCAATAGCATCACTATCCTCGACTTTACGTTTCTTCACAATAAGATTATCCATGGTTGCTTCAAATCAAGGTTGTTCTAGGACATACAAAGAAAAAAAATAACTATAACAATAATAAAGTAAGAACAACAACACCACTACTACTACTGCTGATAAAAACAACAGCAATAATAATAATAATAATAATAATAATAATAATAATAATAATAATAATAATAATAATAATAATAATAATAATAATAATAATAATAATTATCTTGAAGCAGTCCCTCTGTAAACGACCCCACATTCCAAATGCAACTGAATGGAGCTGGGCATGGAATGTCAGAGGTAAGGTATGGATGCCATATTTACCAATGTAACTGATGTATGCCATCAATACACATTGCTACTAGACTGTGGAGGCTCAGTTGCATACAAGGGCCACTGCAAATGCCATAGAGCTGATATTCTCTGTGAAGGAGGTAACACAAACAATAAGGGAACATGATCAGTAATAAAGAAATCATATACATAGCTGACTAATATTTTTTTTTAAACCAATGTATCTTGCAATAACTGAATATAAAGGGATATGTGTTAAAATAAGATATATAACTTACTCTTTTTAGTTCAGGGGCATATTACTATCTGCCTAATTGTGGCATTAGTATTGAAGAAATAAAATTAAAAATTTTGCAAATCGTATCCACTGATATCAGAAATATAAAAGAGAAATCATTAAAACACAAAATTATTCTCATAAATGGCATCATTACCCGTCAAGATAAGGAAAGAGAAGTATTACACAAGGTTCTAGTTAATGTCATTCAGTTTTTCTTGTGCCAGCTATGTTGAATTTTGGGCAAAGAGGCCTCCAAAGGGCGATCTCAAATTTTTGTGTGATAGTTCTTAAAATCTTGTACTCATACCTATTGACATGTAAAATTTCAAGAACTGGTCACACAGTGCACAGTTCTCTCAAATTGCCTCCCCACAACTTTTGATGAAACCTAAAGTAGAACCTCAAATAGAGAAAGGAGATGTCTGATATATGAATTAAAGAAAACTGCTGAAAATTATTTAGTAAGGAATTTTGGAAAGGGATAAAATGTTGCAATCAGAGAAATAATTATTTATGTACCTTACATAAACAAAGGAAAAATAATTTTTATCTCTCAAAATTAGTGACTTGATAATGTGACGTCAAATCATATGAAAGGGTTGTTGTCTGGTATTATATCCGAGAAAGTATTCTGCAATGTAATGAGACATCAATAATATACAACGTTCCTCATAATTTCCCCCATCAAATCAAGATGCTAAAAAGCTTGTACTTAGTTGGTACTCAAGAAAATAAAGAAACATATCCTGTCCGAATCGTACATAACACGAGTTACTGTCTATGTAATTTTTCTAGGGCAAATCGTAAAAACAACAAAAGCAATTATATATTTTTTCTGGGGTAACCTTATTCACTTGGAATTATTATTATTATTATTATTATTATTATTATTATTATTATTATTATTATTATTATTATTATTATTATTATTATTATTATTATTATTATTATTAATGAACACTGTTTAGATAGATAAAATTAAAGAAATGTGGTAATTTGTTGACGATGCTGAACTGAGCTAAAGAATTGAATAATTGTTTCGAAACTAAGGAATAGAAAATTTGAGTCGTTAGTTAGCCTGGTGTTTTATCATTTTAAGAAAATACCTTCACAATAAGTATCAAGATACTGCCAACATAATCTTGGAGAAGTTTTTTTCAGTAAAGTTAATGGGAATACTGGTTTGCAATATAACAGGCTAATGAAATATTTAAGAACACCGGGCATATATCAATACGTACCAAGTTCTCAAACACGCGAATTGATAGTATTCAGTTATTTGGAGTAAGTCAATGAAAAGCCGATGATACAGAGAACTCCTAATAAAATTTGAGATATATATAATGTAAAAAAATTACATACTGGAAAGGATGATAGATGCCAAACTAAGAGAAGTAAAAATAGGTAAAGAGCAGATGGGATTCATGAAGGGGAGGGGAACAACAGATGGTGTATTTTGTCTGAGCCAACTAATGGAGAAATTCCGGGAAAAGCAAAGACCCGCATGTGGTATTCATTGACCTTGAAAAGTCTTATGACCGAGTCCCAAGACAAGAGGTATGGAGGAGTCTGAGGGAGAGGAGGGTGCCAGAGAAGTACGTTCGACTGATACAAGAGATGTACCGTAATGTATTTACTAGAGTGAGGAGCAGTGCTGGGGAGACAGAGGGCTTTGAGGTGAGAGTAGGATTACACCAAGGGTCGGCTCTGATCCCATTTATCTTTAACATAGTGATGGACGTTTTAATAGAAGAGGTAAGGGAGGCAGTACCATGGAACATATCGTATGCAGATGATATTGCTCTGTGCGCAGACAGCAGGGAAGATCTGGAAATGAAATTGGAAAGATGGAGGCAAGTACTGGAGGACAGAATAATGAGAATAAGTAGATCAAAGACAGAATATATGTGTACCACCAGTGAGGGTTATGACAGAAAAAGTATTCAGCTTAGGGGAGAACAGATAAAGAGAGTGGATAAGTTTAAGTATTTGGGATCATTTGTTAATGCTAGAGGAGGTATGGAAGTTGAAGTTAAACATCAGGTACAGGCAGGCTTGAACAACTGAAGAGCAGCCTCAGGAGTTCTTTGTGACAAAAGAATACCACTGAGATTAAAAGGAAAATTTCATAAGACAGTGGTAAGAACAGCAATGCTGTATGGAACAGAAACAGCAAGCATGAGGAAGACAGAGGAGAAGATGGATGTGGCAGAAATGAGAATGCTTAGGTGGATGTCTGGGGTGACAAGAGAGGATCGGATAAAAAAATTACTACATAAGGGGGTCGACAAAGGTGGTGGAAATATCAAAGAAAGTGCAGGAAGGGGGGCTGAGATGGTATGGACACCAGATGAGGAGAGATGAGGACCACTTTGGGAGACATACTATGGAGATGAAGGTTCAAGGAAGAAGAAGAGGGAGACCAAGAAAGAGATGGAGTGACTGTGTGAGAGGAGACTTAAGGAGAAGGGGATTGATGAGGCAGAAGCGCAGAATAAAAAAAGATGGAAACGGCTCATCCGCAACGGCGATCCCATATAAAAATGGGAACCAGCTGGGAAGAAGAAGATGATATAAAAAATTAGTCTGTAAAAGCTCTTTCACCTCGATATTCTTTACATGAAATAAGAAAAGCAAAGTATAATTTTGATATAATCATCACTCTCTCTCTCTCTCTCTCTCTCTCTCTCTCTCTCTCTCTCTCTCTCTCTCTCTCTCTCTCTCTCTGTGAATTAATCATTTATAGATATCTATCAGCTTCATAGAATTTTCGATGTATAATAATGACAACGCAGAGAAAATTATCAGTCCCAGCTGTCCATATTGAAGCCGAGCTGTATTATATTACCATGAGATTTAAATATGTAATTGAACAGGGATTCGTTAGAGCAGCCATGGGTCCTTTGACGTTCATAATAACAAAATAATCTTTATGGCCAATTTAGAAAATCCTTTCATGTTTAACGTCATCTGTAATAAATACAGCATAATGTGTACTCTTCATTTACTGGATATATATCTTATATCTAGAATTCTAGATCCATATAAAGGGGACCAACAGAGCTTATAAAGGTAATGAATGAAAAACGAACATATTAGCATTGACATTGTTCATTATTCTACACGTAGCGGTCTTCTTCCAAGATTATGGATTTTCTTTTTCAAACAAATTATATATATATATATATATATATATATATATATATATATATATATATATATATATATATATATATATATATATATATATATATATATATATATATATATATATATATATACACACAATCATCGTCATCAACATCATCCGCTATTGCAAGTCCTTTACATGAAAGTGGCCTCAGGCATGTCCTTTCATTCATGTCTCTTTATCGTCTTTCTATGACAGTCTGTCTACGCAAATTTTCCTAGCTCTTTAATCTATTGACTTTTCTCACTTTCCCATCTTTGTTTGTAATGTCTATTGACTAATTCCTTATTCTTTTTACCCATTTATCGTCAGCTATTCTCATTACATGTCCTGGTAACGTCTATTCTTTTTTCTTAATTGTTGGTGGAATATCATCTTTAGTTGGTTCTCGTATCCATTGCTCTTTTTCTTTCTCATAGTGCTAATCCCAGCTTTATATTTCCATAGCATTTGATTTGCAACTAACTTATGCTTTAAGGCTTCAGTAAGGGTACAAGATTCTGATAAATCAGTTAATAATGGTAGTACCATTTGATTAAATACATTTCTTTTCGGAGAAAATGGCATATCACTTTTCATAATAACATTTAGTTTCCCGAAACCTCTTCCCCCTATGCTTATCCATCTTTTAAGTTCGGTCTCGCGTCCTAGGAAAACACCTTCTGTCTGTCCTAAGTAAGTATGATCATTAACAGTCTGTACAGGTTCCTCCATAGCTCCTTTTTTTATATAGTAAATACAATGTTCTTATCTCACCTTTTCTCTTTTCCTCTAATATGTGAGGAACTGCTAATATCCACAAAAAGTTTCGTTTACCCTCGGTAGTAGAAGAGCTTCGTAATATACTCTCTTCAGGATCTTTCGTTTTATTCTTATATTATTCAGCAAGATATTTCATATAAATCTGAATAATGATTTAGTCAATCATGCTCTCATAGTATCAAATATCTAGATGATCTTTACCTGCATGTAAAGAAACATTCATTTACTCTTTCTTTTTTTAAGAGATTCTACATCACCATGTTCTATAACAAGGTGGCCCAAACTTCCCCATGCCAAGGGCTACATTGCATGAAATGCTTGATGGTACGGGCCACAAAACAGAATTAATATTACAATTAAAACTCCTGGTGCAGTAACTAAAGGGGAGCACCTTCCCAAAAGGAGAGAGAATTAATTTCCTTAGATCCAAGTGATTTTTTACCAGGTAGGTAGATGAACTTGAAGCATTAAACACCGTATCATAGGGATTTCCCTTTTACTTATATATGAATATTTTTGTTCTCTGACAAGACAAAACAAAATAATTGGGTAAAAATTAAAAATCAGAAACTGTTTATATTTAACCTCAAATAACAGTTTAAATACATATGATATACAAAAAAGAAAAGATATAAACAACTTAGATACTAATATTTAGCAATACTTTCTGATCATAATTAGAGAAAAAAGAAACCCTTACATATTTCTGTTCCTGTTTAACTTCAAAATGTTGTAAAATTAAAGTAAATATTCAAACAAACACACACATATACAGTATATATATATATATATATATATATATATATATATATATATATATATATATATATATATATATATATATATATATATATATACACATGTATATATATATATATATATATATATATATATATATATATATATATATATATATATATATATATATATATATATATATATATATATATACAGTATACATATATGTGTATATACATATATAAATTTATTTATTTATTTATATGCATAATATATATATATATATATATATATATATATATATATATATATATATATATATATATATATATTTATTTATTTATTTATATGCATAATATATATATATATATATATATATATATATATATATATATATATATATATATATATATATATATATATATATATATATATATATATATATATATATATATATATATATATATACATATGTATATCTACATATATATAAGTATATGCACAGACACAGACAGACACACACACATATATAATGGATGAGCGAAGCAAAAAATCTATTTTTGGGTGAGGTAACCATGTCCTCCTGATGGAAGTTCCTAAAAGGTAGCTTTCTAGGGTATATTTGACTACAGTGATATTCCCAGAGAATTTAACCTTAAGGTATCCAGAATTCTAACTCCTGGATCGCATATCCCTAAATAATCTCACAGGGATATCGCATAATATCAGAGGATGTATTCTTGACACGTCACATAGCTATCTTCACCCCGAACAGTATTAATGCTTCGAGGGGTTACAGTGATAAGAAACTGAAACGAGAATGAAAAGAGAGACGCTCATAAGGCATCTCTCCTATTCCGTTTCCAGTGTGTATCTGATGAAGGCGGTAGCGCCCTCTTTATTCCTTGTAGTGATATACGAGGTGCTACAGATATTGTATTATAGGGAGGGGTCAATAAGCCCTTTTACAATAAAAGGAAGGGTGGGTCCATCAGGACAACATGGCTACCTCACACAAAAATAGATTTTTCACTTAGCTCAAAATCCGTTTTTTGGGCTCAGGCCATGTCGTCCTGATGGAAGTTTACCAGAACATTACTGTATCTATGGATTCTCAATCGGTGCCGTACTCTCAAGAAAGTATTTTCCTGGTTCGTCTAGACCTAGAGACCTATGATGTTACCGTCATACATCATTTCATCTAAACATGAACTATGTTAGTGCTTCCTGCCCCCTACAGGGAAGAGTCGTACTAGACTCTGAAAAAAGTCTCGAGGAGTACATAATAACTATGGATGACAAAATGACAAGCCTTTATAGTGGTCTCGCCCTATATATTATAAAGAAAATTTTATATAAGAGTCACCAATGTCAGTATGAATTTGTGACATCTTCCCCCAATGTGACTACTCTTATTAACTATTGGATAATAGTTGTATCTGCATAGGAACAAATTTTGCATCTCTGCCACTATCCCATTAGGGTACCACGTCAACCCTTCCTAAGGAAGGGTTAAAGTGAGTGGAATTTTGCTGGAATCAGGGAACAATCTCAAAAGACATACCATGATAAAAAATATCCATATTTTAATCTTAATGCTCAGTACATTTCTAATAAAATTTCATAAACGTACATATCAGATCAACATTTATAAAATTTATAAAAAGTGGATGATATGCGTTAAAGCATAAAGGAAACAGTCAACAGAAAATATTGTTTCGTCTACCAGGAAACAGATTTGCCACTTCAATTGAATTATTAGTAATAATGATACAGTCTGTACTGTATACTGTTTATTTACACTAGCGTAAGAAACGCTTGGCACAAGTGTCCGTATTATCCTATAGTTCACCGACGTCAATGGAACAGTTTGTAAGGACACTTTCGTGGCCCATCGCTCAGTGTGTAGTAACATACAGTGACTACACAAGCACCCTCTTAATTAATCGTCCCAAATTAATTACACTGTTCCTCGCAGATTTAAAACAGAAGGTTAAAGAATTTTACCTGCTGCTACCACAGACCTCTGAAGTTGCTCCACTTGCTTCGCATAATGCATAAAGAACACCTGGGATGACTACCAGCCGGTGTACGAACAAGGATGTTCAAAGTCCATGTAATTGAAGAAATTTTATGGAAGAGGCAACTTTCCTTGGATCATGACTAACGGGTGTACTATCTGGATCCGTTCTGCGGATAACACGGGTGATTTTTGCCCTTAGTTATAGATAACTTTTAAACCCAGGGTTTCTCTTCTGAACAGCTGTCCTCCCATAAAGTCTGAAGTTCTATGAAGATAGACCTTTAGGCACTCCACTGGACATAGAGATGCATCTTCCTTCAGAGGGCAGATTCTCTAGGGACCCCACCTGTTGGTGGGTAGCTTGTTCTTGGTAAGAAACGTTGGGTCTGGAAATAGATTCAATTCTCTCTCCAAGAACTGGACGTGGCCTTCCTCTCTAGAGAGAGCCACTATTTCACTAGCTCTGGCCCCCAAACCGAGTACAAGCAGAAATATGACTTTAAATTCAAGACCTTCTAAGCGCATTCCTCATTGTTCATTATTTATACACAATGAAGAATCTTATCAACTGACCATGCAAAGGGTCTTTGGAGGCGCTGAAGGGCTAAGCCTAGCATAGGCCTTTGTAGTTCATTAAGAATGTCGTTAGAAAGGTCGACCTGTAAGGCATATCTTATCTGTCTTGTCAAGGCAGGCTTGAACAATAGAATTGTGTTGGCTGCTAAACCTTGCTCATGAAGGTGAATGAAGAATGATAAATAGGAATCTGTCGAGATTTCTTTTGGTTTCTTCGGCTTGACAAAGGATATCTGTTTCTTCCCTGAAGCCTCATAATGTCTTCTGGTTTCCTCGAAAAGTCTAAACTGACTTTCAACACCGAATCTTTTTCTCATCGCTAAGGAGAGAAAATCACGATATGTAGGTTCCGTGTTTTCTGTGATGAAGCGAAGACAGTCGACTTCTGTACTCGCTGAGACAGGGATGGATTCGGTAGCGGTACGAATTTTAGTCATAGTTCCAATGCCAGAGGGAACCAGACGCTATTTGGCCACTTGTGGGCCACTATTACTGCTTTCCATTTGAAAGATCTCAGCTTATCGAGGACCTTCAAAAGGTGGTTGTGTGGAGGGAACAGATAAATACTGGACCATATGTTCCAGTCTAGGGGAACAGATAAATACTGGACCATCTGTTCCAGTCTAGGGACATAGTGTCCACTGCCTCCGCTAGCGGATCCTCGTATGGGGACACATAACGATCTATATTCTTGTTGTCTTTCGTCGCAAAGAGGTCTATCTGCAGCTCCGGGACTTGACTCGAGATGAAGGAGAACGATCCTGCATCAAGGGACCATTCTGACTCTATAGGTGTAAACCTGGATAGAGCGTCCGCTGTCAAATTGCGGAACCCTTGAATGTGAACTGCTGACAGGTGCCATTTCTTCCTTTCCGCCAAACGGAATATGGCCCACATCACTTGGTTGATTTGAGGTGACCTCAACCCTTGTCGATTCAGGCATTTCACTATTACCTCGCTGTCTAGACCCAGTCTTATGTGGGTCGAGTGGCGAGGAGATACTTCCTTTAGTGTCAGATGTACTGCCATGGCTTCTAGAAAGTTGATGTGAAATGACTTGAAAAGATTTGACCAAGCTCCTTGGACTCTCATCTGATGAGAGTGACCTCCCCAGCTTTCCTTTGAAGCGTCTATTTGGATAGTTACTGATGGGGGAGGAGGTTGAAGAAGTATTGATTTCTTCAATTGCCTGGCATTGGACCATGGCTTGAGAAGCTTTCGCAGTCGAGTCGGTAGTGGTCTTATTAAATCTCTTCGCGCATTTGATGCATATTTTCTCCAGACTCCTGTTGCATCCTTTAGCTGTGCTCTTAGCACTGGATCTGTTATCAAAACAAACTGTAGAGAGCCCAGCACTCTCTCCTGTTTGCGTCTTGATATCCCTTTGGATTTCAATAGTCTCTTGACAGATCCTGCTATTTCTTTCCTCTTTTTACCAGGAATGGAAAGTCGATGTGACTCCAAATTCCAGTGGATTCCCAACCACTGAAATTTTTGAGCTGGAGAAAGTCGAGACTTTTTTATGTTGATCTTGAATCCCAGATGTTCCAGGAACTGGATCACTATCTTAGAAGGTTGCATGCATTCTGTCCTGGATGCTGCCCACACCAGCCAATCGTCCAAGTAGGCTACTACTTGGACCCCCTTTAGGCGTAATTGATGGACGGCTGCGTTCGCGAGCTTCGTGAAAATCCTTGGGGCTATGTTTAGCCCGAAAGGCATGGCTCTGAAGGCGTAAAGTTTTCTAAGTAACTTGAAGCCTAGGTAGGAGGAGAGGTGACGATTAATTGGAACGTGCCAATAAGCGTCAGACAAGTCTATAGAGAGAGTATATGCCCTTTTGGGCAGTAGGGTCCTTATGTGTTGAAGTGTGAGCATTCTGAACTTGTAGTTCACTATGAACTTGTTGAGTGGCGACAATTCTAGAATGACTCTGAGTTTTCCTGAGTCCTTCTTTGGAACACAAAACAGCCTTCCTTGGAAATTTATGGACTTAACTTTCTGGATTACTCTTTTTTCTAAGAGCTATCGGATATATTCTTCCAGAACAGGGATTGAGTGTTGGGAAAATTGAGGAAATTGAGGTGGAGGACTGCTCCAGCTCCAACCTAGTCCATTCTTTATTAGGCTGTGGGTCCAGGGATCGAAGGTCCAGCGATCCCTAAATAGTTGTAGTCTCCCTCCTACTGGAAGTATCTCACTTCTGCTGTTGTGGACCTGAGGCCTTGCCTCCTTGACTGCGTCCTTCCCTGGATCCCCTTCCTCTTGAAGGGCGTCTAAAAGAACCTCTGGCTGTTCCTCTAGCTTTCGAACGAAAGGAAGAAGTCTGCCTTTCGAAGGCTGGGTTAAAAACTGGCGACTGTGTCGCCATTTGTTGAGGTACCAGCTGGTATGTGGTTGGAGGTTGTGCCACTATCTGAGGCACCGCGGTCACAGGAAGTTGTTGCTGTTGTTGCTGTCGGTAGGGTTTAGCTGGCCGAGAGGATGGCCTAGGCCTTTTTGTCGTCTTCTTGGGTTGATGACCCTCATCCGGAGAAGACTTTCTCTTAAGATCTAAGCCCCACTTTTTGAGAAGGTTCCTATTGTCTGTGGCGGCCTTGTCTACTACCTCTTTAACCACTTCGTTGGGAAAGAGGTCTTTACACCAGATATGAGAGGAGATCAGTTTCCTTGGTTCGTGCCTCACCGCAGCCGAGGTGAACCCGAACTCTCTACAGGCTTTCCTAGCTTTAATAAAGCTATAGAGATCCTTCGTAACTGTGGCCAGATGAGTTTTGGCCACTACCATGAATATATCCTGGTTCTTGGGGTCACTTTCCATCGTTTCTAGTGTGGTTTGCGATGACATCGATGCCGCAAGTCTTTCCTTTGTCTCTTGCTCTCTACGCAAGAGAACCTCCGACAGTTTTGGAAGTTCCTCACCAAACTGACGTTCAGCGATATCAGCTTCCAGCTTCCCGACTGAGAAGGTAAGGTGTGCGTCCTTCCAGTCTTCTTGGTCCAAGGTAAAGGTCAGAGGTAACGGTTTGCACTCCTCCAAGGAGGGGCATGGTTTCCCTGCCTCCACCGCCTTTAAGGCTGCCTTATATCCCTTTTCCATGAAGGGAAAGGCTCTGGTAGAAGAGGCCACAAAGGAGGGAAGCTTCTTACTCAAGGCTGGCACCTTTGAGTTAGTGAAGCCCCTCTCTTTCATCGAGCTAGCTAGTAACGCCTGAGCTTTACTATGGTAAAAAACTATGACCTCCTTCGGCTCCGTCTCCTCCTTTGAGGCTGGCTCCTTCCCAAGACGGACATAGCAGTCCGGATAAGAATCTTTGTTGGGCCCAAATTCCACCTCTTCCAGGGTAATTGCTCTCAACTTTACTGAAATCACGATCTTCCCGGTTGTCATTGGCATGTGTTCGGCATACCTCCAAGGATTGGTATCCGAGCACAAAGGAAGATCCTTCACGGTGAGCCGCTTCTGGGGCCCACGTGATGCTGCAAGTCTGCGTATCTCCAGTTTCATATCAACTTCCTTCTCATCATTCTTCCTTTGAATTTGTTGGATCATCTCAACAATGGAAGAAAGAGTCCTTCCCAGTTCATCTGGGATAGCAGACGATGTAGAGGGAACAGGTTCTGGGTCCGGAACCGATGTAACCGACACCTTGTCGGTTTCTTCCTCTTCTACTTGAGGAGCCTGGGACAGCTCCTCCTCCAGAAGTTCTCCTAGAAGGTCCTTCTCAGTAGAATCCGACACCTCCGACATCTTATCGTCCAATTGGATGTCTTGAAGGGCAGCCGAGACTTCAGAATCTACTGGATTCTGGGCAGTTGGTATCTCCACCTGAGGCTGAGGGATGATTGCATCAGCCAATGCTTTAGGGAAAAGGTAGGCCCTCATCTTCTCATTTGGAAGGTAGGGGCCTGAGGTGTTTTTCTGAAAACCCCCCACCCAGGTTCGTAACTTTTCCCTGGCAGCATCCCATGACTCCGTCGACTTAGGGTCGTCAAAAGCCTCGGTAATCAGGTTAGAACATACTGTACAAACCTGAGGGTCCCAATACCGGATTTCACCTCTGGAGGCAGCACACTCCCGCACTTCGGATGGTCCTCCTGTAAAGAGAAGAAAAATCCATGAGTATCAAGTGAAGGCTTTTCACTTATATTAAAACAAGTAGCTTATATAGAAAGCTATAAAAGAAAGAAGGATAGACACATACTTGTATTTCCTGTCCAGTCAATTGCTGTAACCTCTCAAGATATTAAAACTAAGGTTAATTCTATTCTAGAATACCTTATGTAATTTCCTATACGGAAATTTAAGGTGTAGTTCACACCTTGAAATAAAGTTTTAATATACGGGATAGAATGAATACAGAAAGAACTCACTTTCTATATATTGTACGGTCTCAACATAAGGCTATACAAGATAACATTAAGTATGTTGAAGAACTTTAGTGTTATCAAAAACTCTGTGCTGCAGTTTTACTAATGCAGTGTGTACTACAGTACAAATATAGTAACTACTGTACATCGCATGCTGTTGTGCCGGCCGGCATCTACCCCTGTATAGTTCAAAGATATACTACCTTTAACTAATAGGCAGCAGGCCACTGGTTGGCAAGTGTGTGCCAGCCGACAGCTGAAAACACTAATACCCGGCTGCCAGCCGCTAATCTTAGTGGCCAGCAGATTTCGGGATGTGTTTCCACTGCCGGCAGGCAAAGGTAGCAATACCCATGCCTGCCGGCAGTAGCTTAGAACCAGAGAACCTCCACCTGCCCGGCTGTCGGCTGTTAAGCCGGCAGCCAGGCTAGGGGTACAACACAATAGTCAGAGAAACAGAATGGATGTAAGGTTATAAGGCGGCATTGCCATACGACCTCCCCTCCAGAAAAAGTGAAGTTATGGAAGGGGAGAATGTAGCATTCAGGCTTCCAAAGAATCCATAGCCTGCCCGACTCTACCGGCGGACATGGAAGGGACACCAAGGGAGGTCTGGGGTTCACTCTGCAAAGAACAAGGGGTCTCTGCCGGCCGACACGTAATTGCCAGCCGGCAGAGAGCTGAGCCGGTCCTCCATCCTAACCTACACTAGGTACGGAAGTAGGACTGCGGCCAAAAGATAATAAAAGAAAGAGAGGGGGGAAAGGATAAGGGTCCTATAAACTTCGTTCTAGCAAGAGACACACTCAGCAGTTAGGGAAGCTCATCCTAACCTAGAGTTGTCTATTAGGGAGGAAGACTGGCAATA
>NC_090745.1:38851572-38854072 GCF_036898095.1 Palaemon carinicauda
AATTAAATTGACTGGGAAAAGTGGCACTTTTTCCAAACCATGCGTAAAATATTTTCGCACCACCGGAGGTCTGAAGGTTGTTGGATAAATTTCTCCACAGACATTGTATAGGCCTGGCAAACATGACCAAACTTTCAGTCAAAATCTATCAAACGTTTTGAATTACCAGTATCATCGCTTTCTTTTCCCCGATGACCACAATACATTGCTGATACAATGAGCTATCTATTCATCATATCTATAGGCTCAAAGGCATAAGCTTTCACAAGGAAGATCATTTCACTATAGAGATATTGAAAACTTGCTGTGCTAAATTATTCAGACTAAGCAATCAGCAATACTTTATTTACCAGTCAACAGTTAAAGGGTTATTGCTACATTAAATTTTGTTATATAACTGAATCTTCGTTGTTAAATTATCTTCGAAGTATCCATTGGCCATAGACGATGAGTTGTACAATACCTGATATGAAAATATTGTTAAAGAGTAAAAGCAGTAAAAGGAAGAAGGAAGAAGCACTCTCCTTGAATTCTTAGCATGCCATTGAACTCAAATACAGTCATTCAAATTTCAATTGTTGATAAAGTTC
Source organism: Palaemon carinicauda (assembly GCF_036898095.1). Classification (NCBI taxonomy): domain Eukaryota; kingdom Metazoa; phylum Arthropoda; class Malacostraca; order Decapoda; family Palaemonidae; genus Palaemon; species Palaemon carinicauda. The sequence goes on from NC_090745.1 coordinate 38,852,163, forward strand.
AATTATCAATTATATAATATGATTTCACAAAAACGAGAACTATAAGAAAAAAAAATTAATTAGTAGCATTAATATTTCTTTAAAGAGCTAACTAGAATTAATTAGCATAGACTATGTGACTCATAGAAGTAAACAAGAATAGAGGTTTAATCATTATTTTTTTCTACAAATGAAAATATTCGGATTTTTCAAAGCCTATCTGGTAGATCTGTGCAAGGTGGTTGTTAGGTGCTAACAAAGAGTTTATTCAACACATAACGAGCTTATAAACTAGTAGTTGTGAGCAAGAATGTCACAGAAAGTCAAAAAACTAAAATATGAGATGACAAGCCCAAACAGGTGTTTCTATCATTAGTGAGAGAGAGAGAGAGAGAGAGAGAGAGAGAGAGAGAGAGAGAGCGATAGATTGTGTATAAACGTGCATTACAGATTGAATGAAACAAAGAGCATTAGACAAGTATTTTAACTCCGTTGCATGCAGATTATTTATACTGAACACGCATTGCTAAGGATATTAAAAGCTCTGAAACCCATCTGCAATTTATTCTGATTGAAAATGGCCAAATACTCTTGGTCTATTTGATTTACAAGGAAGGATTCTCTGGCTAGCGACGAATGAAATAGATTATCCGATAGGTTACCTTGAACAGGGATCATTAAAGTAGTCTCCTCGATTTGATATATCCGAGTCTTTCTGCTTATGAAAAAGTAAAGACTTGAAAATTTGGCGGGATCAAATGAAAATTAACTGAAATAAGCGACAAGAATATGGGGGAACAGTTCCAATCGATTTTGTAAACACATACAATTAAGAACATGTCAACGTCGGATCTATGAATTCAAAAAAAAAAAAAAAAAAAAAAAAAAAAAAAAGGAAATTCCAGCCATCCAATACGGTGAACTGCCATATCATATTAGCATACCAAATATCAATCAGACACTTATATACGAAAATGTAAAGGGCACTTTGGAGACAAAAGACAATCCCTCTGACAGATGTAATATCATGTTGCTAAATGCAGTATACTGTGTGCCTTTCTCTATTTAGTTTGATACTAACCATTTTTATTCTTTCTATTCAGTATAAATAAGTTCTATAGTTCGGTTAGTACTAGAACATCAAATCGTAATATCATGTTCTAATTGAAAGCAAATAGGAAATGAAATCGAGATATATTGTCTTTACAAATGTGTAGAGGAGATTTCATAAGTAGGCAAAACCAGTCTTTGATTTAATTTCTGGCAACACTAATAAAAAGGTAGGGGGTGGGGGGGAAATGTTTTTTTTTTAATACGAAATTCTACAATGAAATGACAATTTATTAATCTACTAAACACAAATATACAGTATTTTATGCACAATAACGTAAATCGAAGTAAATGCAATTGTAATGAATACTAAGGTACCTAAATATATATGACATGCCTTTAAAGATATAGCTTCTTAATTTCTGTTTTTGTAACAGTCACAGCCCTATTTTATTGAAGTTTTAAAATATCCTTCCAAGTAGAAATGAACGGATATTGGTAAGTAATATTTATCAAGTATTTACGGGTTAAAAATCTCTCTCTCTCTCTCTCTCTCTCTCTCTCTCTCTCTCCTCTCTCTCTCTCTCTCTGTCATCATGAATGAGGGACTCATCTTTGTTAGTAAGGGTGATTAGATCTTAAAAAAGTAGAAACATCAATTGTAAATCTGTTAATTCACTAATATTATCGTTTACTATAAGACCTTCCATTCAAGAAGGTTATGATATTCATTAAAGTCAAACAAGCTATTCACATTAAAATGGAGTAAATCATTGTGGTTTCAAGATACTTAAAATTTTCGAAGTTAGAATTTACCTTTCTTATCAGAACTTCCCTAATGTCACTCTTCTTTATTGTATTTGGTTTTGTAAAACACGGCA
>NC_090745.1:38859072-38874072 GCF_036898095.1 Palaemon carinicauda
ATTCGCACAGACCACATGCCACTGGTGCACGCCTTTACTCGACAGTCTGATGCCTGGTCCGCCCGGCAACGCCGATATCTCTCCGCCGTGGCTGAATATAATTGCACCCTTCAATACGTCCCTGGGAAAATGAATCCCGTTGCCGATGCCCTGTCATGAAACACGTTGGCTCCCGTTCAACTGGGATTGGATTACAACGCCCTGGCTGAAGCCCAACGACAGGATCCAGAGTATCAAGCTTGTAGGACATCCTGCACGTCCCTCCGTTCGGAAGACTTCCCCCTCGAAGACTCCTACACCACCCTCTCTGTGACGTCAGTACTGGTAGACCCTGACCTTGGATTCCTGCTCCCATGCGCCGGCAGGTGTTTGATTTCATTCACGGCCTTTCACATCCCTTGTGCCGTTCTACCGGACAGGTGCTGAAGGCAAAGTTCATTTGGCACGGCATTTCTAAGAATGCTAAGGATTGGGTCCGCGCCTGCACTTCTTGCCAAACTTCCAAAGTACATCGACACACGGATTCAGGAGTGGGCACCTATCCTCAACCTCAGCTTCGTTTCGCACACATTCACGTCAACCTTGTATGCCCCCTATCCACATCACAAGGACATCGTTACCTGTTTACCGTCATCGACCGCTCCACTCATTAGCCTGAAGTCATTCCCATGGAAACTGCAACGTCCGCCTCATGTACATCTGCCTTACTCTCTGGATGGATTGCAAGATTTGGTATCCCTGAGCATATTACTTCCGACAGGGGAACCACTTTCACCTCTCAATTGTGGACATCATTAGCGAATCTCCTGGGCATCACCCTACATCAGACAACGGCCTACAACCCAGCTGCCAATGGAATGGTTGAACGTTTTCATCGCACCCTCAAAGTAGCTTTGATGTCCCGCTGCAATGATTCCAACTGATTTACTCAGCTTCCCTGGGTCCTCCGGGGACTAAGGACCACTCCTAAAGATGCCCTCGACGTCTCGGCAGCTGAAATGGTGTATGGCGACCCGTTGGTCGTCCCTGCCGAATTATTTCCTTCCACAACCTCCTCCGACGATCTCCAGCGCATACGTCACGTCGTGGGAAAATTTACTCCGTGCCGCCAGACTTACAAGCCCCCAGCGAAGCATCACATACCAACAGACTTACACTCTGCAACGCACGTCTTCCTGCGCAACGACACTAGCAAGCCACCGCTAACGCCCCCTTACACGGGCCCTTTCCTTGTGATCCGCCGCAGTCCAAAAGCATTCCTACTAAACATTCGTGGCAAAGAAGACTGAGTTTTTTATTGATCGTCTAAAACCTGCTTATCTTCTGCCAGATGACCAGCCTACAGTTCGCCTCTCTAGATCAGGGCGCCCTTTTTAACATGTACAGTATTTCATTTTTAGGGGGGGAGCCATGTACCAACCGTTTTTCACACGATCGTACATAATTCATTTGGCATATATTATGCTTGTATCTTCGCTCTACCATCGCACTAAAAAGAACCAGAATAAACATGTCTGCGTTTCTCCTATGTAACATTGTCTGTTTCTCGAACATGTAATTTCCTGTTGCCTTGAGGTTTTGTATATAAAGGAGAGTGTTCTATAATAAATTAACTCAGTTGCTTTCATACTGCCTTTGAGTTCACAACCTTCGCTCGGCCTGTCACAGTACCTTTGTCGCCAAAGAAGTATCCTTCTTATGGCACCACATGGGCTTTAAAGCTAACCTGTAAAGTTGATCGCATTGCACCCCATATTGTATTAGACATCTTTCTCATCAGGTTTAGAGCATTTTTACGTTTAGATTTGATGTAAGATACATGAGCTTTCCACGTGAGGTGATTATCGAATATCAGCCAATATGATATTTATTTCTTGATTTTGCTTTCATATGATATTATTATAATATATTATTGCTTGATTTTTTTTCTGCACCAAATCTGAAACCAGCAGATGCAGTTATTTAAAATTCGTTGTAGGTGACAAGGATTGTTTGATTAGTAGTATATCGCAAATTTGTCCATGTAAAGGCTACTTTAAATCCCTTTTGCTTTTAACTAACTACGTCATTAATTGCCAATGTAATGAGAGTTCCCCTTAAAACACTACCTTAAGGTACACCACAGTCTCGATTGTAAGATTCGGAATAAGTATTCTCTATACCAGTTTGAAATTGTTTTCCACCAATAAAATTTCTAATAAAAATTGGAATATGTCTTCGAAAACCATTATTATGTAAGGATTTTAGAATTGAATTCTTCCAAGTGGTATAAGATGCCTTCTATATGTAAAAAATATGGCAACTGCGATTATTTTACTACTGTTCAAAAACTCTACACACACAGTTATCCAAGCGTGAAAGAGTCCGAGGTAGATCGCTATAATTGTGAGCCAAAATAAGACGCTGATAAAATGTGGTAATTTGCGAACACAGCTGGTTGGTGAAATTGGTCTCCAATTATTTTCGTTACTGTGGTTTTTACTAGTTTTGGAAAAGGTTTTTTGCCACAACGATGATTATAAAATTCTAATAAATAGGCTTTTGCAAAATTGGCTATATTTTTTATCATCTCCAAATTTATATAATCTTTCCTAGACGCCGATCAACTACAATTAATTAGTGCATACTCCAGCTCCTCCTTGGTGAATCCTTCATTAAGATAGATATCTTCCATTGTATCAAATTCAACGTAATTGCTTCTTCTTAGGTTTTTATGGATTGAAAGCTGGCCTCATGATTATTGATAATGCTTATGCTTTCAGTATTTCGTCCAATGACATTTTTTAATATTTGTTGCTCATAAACCAGTGACCCGTTACTCAATAATGCATTTCTTGCAGGTCACCTATAAGAATCATTAATTTCTCCAAATTTCTGCCACATATATTTAAGTATCTTCTGATATACTAAGTACATATGTTTTTTTTTTATATTACCCTTCGTTTTTGAATTTAATAGAAATCTGAATAAAATACGGTTTCTGTAGACCAATGACATAAATTAAATAACTAAATGGGAGTTTAGAAAAATTCTATACTGGCTGTTAACTCAGAACGAAATGCGCAGTTAACAGGGCTGGGAAGCTCGTTTGAATCAGTTTATTACTGATATCATCGATCTGTTTACACAAACATACAATGTCTTGAGTCAGTTTTGCATGTCAACAGGTACACCGGAGAGACAGGTTGGAAGAAGGCAAGACACAGCCGAATGCAATTGCATCAGTGGCAACTGCTACCTAGAGGCCAGGCAGGCCCTCATAACCCCCATCTATGAGCGCTCCAATAAAAACAGCAGGGAAGACAGGCATAGACAGTAGTGAATGGGCATAAGTCAGTAGGCCTACAGCCATGGCTGGCATCAACACTCAACAAGACGCCCAATATCTATCATTTTGTAACTTAGTATTTTCTTTCATATAGCCGTTCCCCTGTGTCCGTTCTCTCCGAATGTGTCTTTTTACAAAATAAATTCAATCTATTGTTGTGTACAACTCATGACTAACTAAAGAATCCAAGTAATTTGAAAGTCAGCATGAGACCCATAGATCAAATATCTATGGTAATTGAGGACTTTCATCCACTTTAAAGAAGATTTTATGGTTGGCTGAATACGACACAGTACTCTAGAAGTTTTATTCCAGCTATGACTAATTAGCGAAATGATCTTCCTATTCAGGTGGTGGAATCGGTAGAACTTCAAGAGTTCAAACTTGCAGCAAATGTTTCTATGTTGAACAGGCTGACATAAGTCTTTTTATAGTCTAAAAACGAAATACATGTTTTGATGTTGATATTTTTTTCTAAATATTTTATTTCAATTTTTCATTACTTCGTTTATCGTTTATGTATTTTTCTATATCCTTTCCTCACTGGGTTATTTTTTCCCTTTTGGAGCCCTTAGGCTTCTTGCTTTTCCAATTAGGAGTGTAGCTTAGCTAGTAGAATAATAATAATAATAATAATAATAATAATAATAATAATAATAATAATAATAAAGTCACGTATTTTCCACGCTTCTCATTATTGACTGTATTCGCCACGAATTTCCATTGCTATTTCAATTAGTTTGATAATTGCATTTTTCAACATTATAGGAAGGTTACTTTTCTGTTAATTAGGTTAGACTGTTTGACGATCTAGGGACCAAACGTTTCATTGGTAGAGACATATAATTCTCAGTTACTTGTGTGATGAAGTTTAAAAAGAAATGATTAGATTCATCATGGTTTTTGTAGATAATTAATGGGAGGCACTTGACCTCTAAAAAAACTTGAACTTATCTCAGTCAGGTTTATTCGCATTATCAAGTTGAATGGGAAGACCTAGCGTATGCCTCAACATGGTCTTTGATATAGGAAAATAGTCTGCTGTAAAGGTCTTCTAGCACGTTCTATTCGAACCTATCAATAATGCTTTTATATAAAGGTGAAAGTTTATTGAAGAATAAGTTCCATGTATTTTGATTATTATGTATTCCAGTCAACCTTGTTATATATATATATATATATATATATATATATATATATATATATATATATATATATATATATATATATATATATATATATATATATATATATATATATATATATATATATATATATATATATTGGTTTTGATCATTCACTATTTCTTCAATCTTGGATCCGATTGTATCAACATCAACACAATAATAACGTCCCCAAGGGTATTTTCTCCAATTAAAAGGAAATTTTAGTTACTTAGAAATTATTTGGATACTTTTTGCAATTTATAGTTGCAAGATCGTTGACTGTATAAATTATGAATGCTGAAGGAGTTATTATTCAGAAGTGCATTATATGCTTTATATCATGATAATAGAAATGGGTGTATATTAAATACCTTACCATCGTAAGTTTTACAATATTATGAACATAGATTGCTGTTCCTAATATATCAGCAGTTGGGACTGAGCGATATGTTAGAGATTTATTTCCTATTGAAGGAATAGTATCATTTGTATGCTGTAGTGATATTGCAATAGGTTTATATTATTTCGATATTTTTTGCATTTCTCTTGGAGATTGATTTCCACTGGCAGACTATCATTTCTGCTTATTTTAATTCAGTTATGTTTTTATTTAACTGCTGTCACATTACTTTTTTTTATTAGCTTTTAGTTTTTTATATATAATTTCATGATTTTTAATTGTATTATAATATTCTTCCCGATAGTCATTTTGCTTTTTGCTCAACTTTTCTATAAATATTTCAAGATGAAGAGTGCCTGTTGCATGATTCCTTAGCAGTTAACCAGCACACTTACAACCAGCATTGTGTGCTTCTAATTTACTACACTGGTTTTTACTTTTATTCTTGACAAAATTATCAAGTAGATTACTAATTCTATTTAAGTTTATGTTTTAATGCCATGAAATTCAGTTAAGATGCAATCATAGCAGCCACATGAAAATGTATTAGGTGCTTTATTCTCAGTAATTGTTTTTTTTTTTTTTTTTTTTTTTTTTTCGAAAACTCATCGACTTACCTGCTATCCTTATAACCAGAGAGGAATTTATTTTTTCAAGGGGTGTATTGCTAATTGAGAACTATATGGAATATTATGGGCCTCGACCTTTACCCCATGAATGTTAGCTTGATTAGTTATAAATGAATGATCGGTAATCATCAGGCATCTTAACATCATTGGCCATTGATCCTGTGGTTAGTTATGAAATTAGGGTCAGATTGGGATGACAGTGTAGGGGTGTATCAAAAGCACTAACCCCACACCCTTGAATACCTCTTACAGACAATGGTCACTACAGAACAAACTTTCCCATTATGTATCACAACCGGACTCTTGGATAAAAGGGGCATTTGAACAAAATATATTCCTTAAATCTACATTCATTAAAACTAAATAAAAAACAAAAACAAGCATCAAAATTATCATATACCACAATAGCCGATTCATGATTATTCTCACTCTCAACCTGACATTTTTTCATTTCTTTCTTCAATTTACTTTTATCTTTCCTCTCATTATTTCTCGCACCTTTCTGTTCATCCATACTATACATTATACCTTTACCTTTACTATCACTAACACTGCTTTCACCATTACCACTTATCTTGGTCTTTTCTTCCACTAATACCCCTCTACTAGAAGCCGAGGGCACTCCACTGCACCCTCACCCATGAATTTTTTTCATTATTTCAGTTACTTATGTCGTCACACCTTTTATTTGTTCCTCCATTCGCTCTTCATTCTCTATTATCATTATCCAAATACCTTCTTCCACTCCTTTTATAATTCCCATCAGCGCTTTCAGTTCCATTCTCATCTCCTTATTCTCAAAACTCAATCTGGCATTCGCTAACAACTATTCCTCTAAATCCTTACCCAGTCGCAATTCCTCTTTTAAAACACATAATTTCTAATCGATTTTCATCCGTCTTAAATCTAACTCCTAACTCATAATTCTGCTTTCTATCCAACAGTCCAGTGTTTTTCCACCTGAGCTGTCCCTGTTCGGGCGCCAGAATAATGTGGGGGGATCTAGGAAAACCACAAACTCTACACCCTTGAATCACTCATGCAGACAATGGTCATTACAGCGTAAACTTTCCCCCTACGTTATCACAAGGGACATTTAAATAAAACATATGTTTTAAAACTGCATTCCCTAAAACTAAATAAAAAAAAATCACCAACGTTCAAAAAGACCAAAACCTTAACAACACTTAAAACTGAAATAATAACTACAGCCAGATTAATAAGATAAATATAAGTGCATATGTATATGTATATTTTGACGGTACCGAGAGAGGGTTGTGAACTCAAAGGCAGGAAGCAATCAACTGAGTTATATTATTATAGAACACTCTCCTTATATACAAAACCTCAAGGCAACAGGACATAACAAGTTCACAAGACAGACAATGTTACAGAGGAAAAACCAGACGTGAATTTTCATGTTCGTTTTAGTGCGAGGGAAGAGCGAAGATACAAGCATAATATTTACAAAATGAATTATGTACAACTGTGTGAAACACGGTTGGTACATGGCTCCCCCCCCTAAAAATGACATACTGTACATGTTAAATAGGGCGCCCTGATCTAGAGAGGCGAACTGTAGGCGGGTCATCTGGCAGAAGATAAGCAGATTTTAGACGATCAATGGAGACCCAGTCTTCTTTGCCCCGAATGTTTAGGAGGAATGCTTTCGGACTGCGTCGGATCACAAGGAAAGGGCCCATGTAAGGGGGCGCTAGTGGTGGCTTGCTGGTGTCGTTGCGCAGGAAGACGTGCTTTGCAGAGTGCAAGTCTGTTGGTATGTGATGCTTCGCTGGGGGCTTGTAAGTCTGGCGGCACGGAGTAAATTTTCCCACGACGTGACGTATGCGCTGGAGATCGTCGGAGGAGGTTGTGGAAGGAAATAATTCGGCAGGGACGACCAACGGGTCGCCATACACCATTTCAGCTGACGAGATGTCGAGGGCATCTTTAGGAGTGGTCTTTAGTCCCAGGAGGACCCAGGGAAGCTGAGTAAACCAGTTGCAATCCTTGCAGCGGGACATCAAACCTGCTTTGAGGGTGCGATGAAAAGGTTCAACCATTCCATTGGCAGCAGGGTTGTAGGCCGTTGTCTGATGTAGGGTGATGCCCAGGAGATTCGCTAATGACGTCCACAATTGAGAGGTTAAAATGGTTCCCCTGTCAGAAGTAATATGCTCAGGGATACCAAATCTTGAAATCCATCCAGAGAGTAAGGCAGATGTACATGAGGCGGACGTTGCAGTTTCCATGGGAATGGCTTCAGGCCAACGAGTGGAGCAGTCAATGACGGTAAACAGGTAACGATATCCTTGTGATGTGGGTAGGGGGCCTACAACGTCGACGTGAATGTGTGCGAAACGACGCTGAGGTTGAGGAAAGGTGCCCATTCCTGAATCCGTGTGTCGATGTACTTTGGAAGTTTGGCAAGAAGTACAGGCGCGGACCCAATCCTTAGCATCCTTAGAAATGCCGTGCCAAATGAACTTTGCCTTCAGCAGCTGTGCAGTAGAACGGCACGAGGGATGTGAAAGGCCGTGAATGAAATCAAACACCTGTCGGCGCATGGGAGCAGGAATCCAAGGTCGCGGTCTACCAGTACTGACGTCACAGAGGAGGGTGGTGTTGGAGTCTTCGAGGGGAAGTCTTCCCAACGGAGGGACGTGCAGGATGTCCTACAAGCTGGATACTCTGGATCCTGTCGTTGGGCTTCAGCCAGGGCGTTGTAATCCAATCCCAGTTGAACGGCAAACAACGTGTTTCTTGACAGGGCATCGGCAACGGGATTCATTTTCCCAGGGACGTATTGGAGGGTGCAATTGTATTCAGCCACAGCGGAGAGATATCGGCGTTGACGGGCGGACCAGGCATCAGACTGTCGAGTGATGGCGTGCACCAGAGGCATGTGGTCTGTGTGAATGAGACGAAGGGCGTACCTTCTAAGAAATGGCGAAAGTGACGGACAGCCAAGTGCACCGCCAGCAATTCTTGATCGAAGGTAGAATAACCCGATTCTGCCTTGGATAATTTTCTACTGAAGAAGGCCAATGGGCGGGGCAAGCCTTTGACCACCTGCTCGAGTACTGCACCAATAGCGACGTCGCTGGCATCGGTGGAGAGAAGGAGAGGGGCGTGTGGGATAGGAAAAGTGAGAGCCGCAGCGGTTGATAGGGCCATCTTTGCATTGCAGAAGGCTGCTTCTTGAAGGGGACCCCACTTCAGGTCCTTCGGCTTGCCCTTGAGGGAGGCGTAGAGGGGAGCAAGAGTGGCGGCAATGGCTGGCAGAAAACGGTGATATTAGTTGATCATGCCCAAGAATTCCTGCAGAGCTTTGACGGTCGAGGGCACGGAGAAGTTCTGAACGGGTGCTACCTTCTCAGGGAGGGGGTGGACACCTTCAGGAGTGATGCGGTGCCCTAAGAACGACACTTCGTTGGTGCCAAAGGTACACTTGTCGTACCGGACTACAAGGCCGTTTTGTTGCAGGCGGTCGAGCATGATGCGCAGGTGACGGAGGTGTTCCTCTTTTGATGAGGAAAACACAAGTATGTCGTCCACATAACATACACAGAAATGGAGGTCCCCTAAGATGCCATCCATGAGACGTTGAAACGTGGCCCCAGCATTACGAAGGCCAAAACAGGAGTAATTGAAGGTGTATGTACCAAATGGAGTGGTGATGGCAGTCTTGGGGATGTCTTCTGGGTTCATAGGCACCTGATAATACCCCTTCAGGAGATCGAGCGTAGAGAAAACCTTTGCTTTGTGCAGGTAGGAGGTCACGTCGGCAATTTTTGGGAGGGGGTAGTGATCCGGTTCTGTTTGCATGTTCAGGCACCTGTAATCCCCGCACGGACGGAGGGAGCAGTCTTTCTTCAGAACAATGTGTAAGGGTGACGACCATGGGCTGGAGGCCTTTTGGCAAAGGCCCTTTTCCTCCATTTCGGCGAACGTCTGTTAGGTGGCTGCCAATCGTTCCGGTGCCAGACGTCTGAATTTTGCGAATACTGGGGGTCCCGTCGTCTTGATATGGTGATAAATACCGTGCTTGGCAGGAACCGTGGGCTTTTGGCAAAGTTCTGGACGGAAAACTTCCGGGTACGACGTGAGGAGGTGGGCGTAGGCATCCGTGGGTGCGCTAATGTGGAGAGCGAGGTTAGAGGAGACGGGTTGAAGAGGTGTCGACAAGTACGAGTCTGCGTTGACCAATCGTCGGTGGGCGACATCGACCAGAAGATGGAAATGAGAGAGGAAATCCGCACCGAGGATTGGCATGGTGACGTCAGCAACGAGAAACTTCCAATTGAAATTACCGTTTCCGAACGATAATGTGAGGTTCTCGTAACCGTAGGTGGGTATCACAGATCCGTTGGCAGCTACCAAGCGGATGTCGGCAGATGTAGACAGACTACGTCGTGTCTTGAAGAGTTTCCTTGGCAAAAGAGAACGACAAGCACCCGTGTCTACCAAAAATCGCACGCCCATTCCTGCATCCTGTAAAAAGAAAATATTAGAAACACGAGAGGCCACCGCCACGAGCGATGGCCTACTTACACGTTTTTTGCCCACTGACAATCCTCGGCACATTTCTTCGCAGTTGCCCCGAATCTGAAGTGGTAGTAGCAAAACTGCGGCGGATGGGAGGTAGTAAGTGGCTGTAGAAGTCGTTTGTTGGGGCGCGAGCGATTGGTGGGTGGTGGGCGGCTTTGTCGCTGCTTCGGCACGTCACGGTGTGGGCGTGTATGTCCTACGGCTTTCATGTCAGCTTCAGTTGAGGTTGAATAGGCCTCCTCTTCGTAAGGGGTGGAGGCGTTGAGGGAGGTCTTGAAGTGGTTGTCCATAAGGGCGTCGGCTTTGGTCATCAAGTCCTTCATGGGTAAACTATCGACTTCGGGTATGGCAGCGCGTATAGGTCCGGGTAAACGGCGTATCCAAAGGGCACGAAGTAGGTTCACCTCACGAGGAGAGCCATCTACGGAAGGTTGAAGGGGAGCGATACTGGTCATTTCCCTGAAGGGAAGCGAAGCCTTTTGGTCCCCAAACGGTTGTTGCGAGAGCTGAAAAACCTTTGCTACATGGGCGGCTGGCGACGGCGACTACTGCTGCAGAAGGTATGATTTGAGGGTGTCATACGCTATTGGCGTGTCTCCTTGTTCACAAAGCCAGTCGGATATTTCCGGGAAGGTGTCCTCGGGTATCGCCGCGAGAACATAATCTGCTTTGGTGGTTGAGCGAGTCACGCCGTTGATGCGAAACTGGACTTCTGCGCGCTGAAACCAAGCAAATGCCTCTCCGCTGGCGAACGGTGGAAGTATCAATGGGGCGGCCGTAGCGCCAACTTCTGTAGTAGAGTCCGCCATAGTACCAACGATGGAGGGGCGAGGGAGGTGGGGGTGCAAGGCAGTGGGAGCGAGTCGACTTCCGGGGTCACCAATGTGATGGTACCGAAGGAGAGTTGTGAACTCAAAGGCAGGAAGCAATCAACTGAGTTATATTATTATACAACACTCTCCTTATATACAAAACCTCAAGGCAACTGGACATAACAAGTTCACAAGACAGACAATGTTACAGAGGAAAAACCAGACATGAATTTTCATGTTCGTTTTAGTGCGAGGGAAGAGCGAAGATACAAGCATAATATATACAAAATGAATTATGTACAATTGTGTGAAACACGGTTGGTACAATATGGACACCTGCCACCGATGGTCTTTTGAGGCACATTGGCACAACTCCGTGAGAAACGGTAGTCCTTAAACGATATGACTTCACTGTCACTCCTATATTCGGGACAGTTAATCGTTGTCATCGTTAGCATTATCATTAGCATCACTCGAGAATTATCGAGAATAATCTGATCAAATTTTCAATTACAAGATAGGGCAGTAACAAATAGTCATCTTTCAAGTGCCAGATCTCCAAAGGAGGAATAAGGTTGATATTACAAACACAACAATTTCAAGTTAATACTGAAATGATAATAAAATGAGTAATAAAAACAACTGACTATCACAGCAGTCAATCAAAAAAAGCATTTGCTCTAGGCATTTAATAACGGTTGGAACTAGTTATCCCAAAAAGTAAGCATACAACCTTCAATTATAACAATAGACTTTCTCACTGCAAAGAATTATTCATTAATCTCTCTCTCTCTCTCTCTCTCTCTCTCTCTCTCTCTCTCTCTCTCTCTCTCTCTCTCTCTCTCTCTCTCTGAAGGATTTGACAAACAAACAATATACATGAGCCTAACTGTAGAATGGCACTGGAAGGAGCATCTCTCAGTTTGGTTAGACATTCCTCATTATTTATTTATTAAGTTTTGTTTGTTTGAGGATTTGTACTTTTCAGCCACGTTTATTCCTCAAAAACTTTGATTATGGAGGTTTAAATGAAGCAATCTCCACCTTGAAAAGATCTTCCACGTTTCTAGTGGTGTCATTAGTGGCTTTTGCCTAACTTTATTCGTTTGAGCAGTGCTGCCACATATATATATATATATATATATATATATATATATATATATATATATATATATATATATATATATATATATATATATATATATATATATATATATATATATATATATATATATATATATATATATATATATATATATATATAATAGATGCGTAAACTCTAAATATAATTATACATACATGCAGGGATTAGAATTTTAAGGAAAATGATTAAATTATAAAAAAAAATTTCCAAAAAATATGCCTCCTGAAAGGGAACATTAAACAAAAAATTATATGCAAAAAAAAAAAAAAAACATATTTCTAATAAAATAGAGACATTGAAATCTCTAGTATTTGTTTGTATAAATATGATTTTAGATTATCAATAAAGTAGATCATATCTAAGAACATGTTTCTTAAGTCATAGCCTTTTCGTGATTTCATGAAGGTGACTCCAAAATGTAGGAACGAGAAAGAACCTCTAAACTCCTCGCTCTCACATCGGTGCAAATTCTCGGGACTAATGAAGAATCATGAATGTAAATATAGCCCATTGGCGTCAGCAAAAAGAGATTATGTTGTGGATGCTAATCTTTCATATTGAAAACGAACAGAAATATTTCATATGAATTCGGACTAAGTCCACCTTTTAAAGAATTTAATTAGCATGAGCGTGCACCCAACCCCCATCTTTCCCAAACCCCTGTACCCACGTGTTTCACACACGCTCGTACATTGTAACGGTATTTTACTCTACACCTCACTGTTATCAGAACCTTTTTAAGCCTGTAGTGTCAAACAATTATTTTGTTTTAAGTTTTTGACATTCTTGTCTTAAACCTATTGTATATAAACTCGCTATCTGTTGAAATAAATTTAGTTGTATTCACCTCGCCTCTCAGTTACAACCTAACAGATCAACCTTACACCCCCAGCTTAGCAGATTATTTTCTCTTTACTTTTCTTTTAATTTGGTTATAATAATGATATGCAAGACCCACAACAGCAGGGGCTAATTTTTCTTTTGTTATCTGGACTGTACTTGTCATGAAACAACTGTGAGTAGGAAGAGCACCCTCGAGAATATCTTATTTACCCACTATAGAATGAAGAGCAAATGTCTTGCCTTATATATAAAGACTCCCACAAACATGCACACACACAGACACAGAAACACACACACACACACACACACACACACACACACATATATATATATATATATATATATATATATATATATATATATATATATATATATATATATATATATATATATATATATATATTGTCAAATGTTATGACTGACAAGTTAATCAACCTCTCGTATTCCAAACTCACTTGTCTGCTTTTACACTAAACCTGTTATACTTTAAATATTAATACACGAACTCTGAGACATGTAAATAACTCCCAGACAGCAATATATAAAACACTGGATATCCAAATGTCTCTTGAGTATAATCAAAACTAAACTGCGAAATTATCATTACGAATAAATTTAATACGGTTCATTAACAGGATACGAGCGAATACTATTCTGAACAATGGTGATTAGAATAATACATTCTTTACAAAAATAAATATATTCAATATAAAATAAAACACTTTGGAAGAATCTACATATGAAAAATAAACCACTCGAAATATTAAGTCTGAATAAAACTTAGATGAAGACAAAAAATTTTACGATCTGAAAATTATATAACCACATTACTTTAAATGTTAAATTTGAATAATCCTTAGACTAAAAAAAAAGAAATACTCATGAAAATTATACAATCACTTGTTTCATTTCAAATTAAATCTAAATATAAGATTCAAGTTAGATATATAATGAAAACAGATAAGCAGATCAGGATAAAATTACCTTACACATTGTTTCAGGGTTATTTACAAAAATTTTACACAATGCTAAAACTAGGCACAACTCCATGAACTTAAAATCACCTGCCAAATTTACAGCAATTTTTCAACTCACTACACACGATATAGGCGGCAGCATAAAATCTCTTTGGAGAGGACACACTATAGGTACTGAACACTTTTAAAACAATACTGTGGGTAGCGTGCGAGAGTGAGAGAGAGGGGGAAGATGGCGATCATAAGACTGAAAATCGCTATCTGTCTATGTATCAATGGCAGTTGCCTTTATAAGAGACTTAGGTATTTCCAAAATGTTCCATTCGCTCTGGAAGTGTAGGGGGGTTGGCTTAAAAGCATCAGCGTTACCAAGTATTACTCTCTCGAATGTGTATTCACACATAAGGGAGACAAACTCTTTTAGTCAGCTACCTCCGCTCACCGCAAAATAAAAAAAAAAAGATAAAACCCGGCACTAGGGCCCTTGTTATAATCTCCCAGGTTGCTGTACAGGTTCTTTTAAGATCTTCATATTTTCAAGGATTGCAGTCAGTACATGCATGAAAGTGATAAGGAAGGACGGAAACAGAAACTCAAGAAAACTCAACAATATTTATTATAAACTAGAACAATGACTTAAATCAACCTTTCAAGATTAAATACAGTTAAATGTACAGAATATTCAAGAGAACAAATACCTGGTTCTTGGGATCTCACAAGAAAACCTAAAGCTACTACACTAAGCCCTAAACATGAGAAAATTCCAAGAGAGAAAACAAGGTGGATCCAAATAAGGCTAGCCAAAATAATCAATAACCTAAAAATAATAAGGTAGAAGGAAGTAAGATATGATAACAAGGAAAACCTTAATATTCCTATCTAAAACACAAAGCTAAACAATGTGGAA
Organism: Palaemon carinicauda; assembly: GCF_036898095.1. Classification (NCBI taxonomy): domain Eukaryota; kingdom Metazoa; phylum Arthropoda; class Malacostraca; order Decapoda; family Palaemonidae; genus Palaemon; species Palaemon carinicauda. Next base: position 38,873,830 of record NC_090745.1, read on the forward strand.
CTCGGTCCACTAATTACTAACACACAAACAAATATGACAACATATGCATGTAAACTTATCCATATATATATATATATATATATATATATATATATATATATATATATATATATATATATATATATATATATATATATATATATATACATATATATATATATAAATATATATATATATATATATATATATATATATATATATATATATATATATATATATATATATATATATATTATATATATA